>NC_056746.1:1498782201-1499082201 GCF_019279795.1 Protopterus annectens
ATGAATATCGAGAAGAGTAATGGACCCAGGACTCACCCAAGGCACTTGGCTATCCACTTTCCTTATTACCAGTATCAACTTTCTCACTACATTTCTTTGAGTACTTCCCTTCAGCCATTTAGCAATCTGCTCACTCATATGTCCAAACCATGCCATTTTCTTAGCAGCGAGCTGTATGTGACTTGAGTCAGAGGCAGGGGGGCTAGTCTGAAGGAGATAGGAGACTGCAAAGTGGTGACAGCGGAAAGCGTAGTTAGGCAGCATAGGATGGTGGCCTGTAGGATGATGTTGGTGATCAAGAAGAAGAAGAGGAAAGTGAAGGCAGTGCCAAGGATCAAATGATGGAAGTTGAAAAAGGATAACTGTAAGGTGGAGTTCAGGGAAGATTTAAAACAGGCAATGGGTGGCAGTGACGAGTTACCAGATAGCTGGGCAGCCACAGCAAAGGTAGTAAGAGAGACAGCTAGAAAGATGCCTGGTATGACATCTGGACAGTAGAAGGAGCAGAAGGAGTCCTGGTGGTGGAATTAGGAAGTACAGGAGAGTATATAGTAGAAGAGGTTGGCGAAGAAGAAGTGGCATTGTCAGAGAGATGAAGAAAATAGACAAGAGAGGAGTACTAGGAGATGAGGTGTATGATGAAGAGAGAGGTGGCGAAAGCTAAAGATAAGGTGTATGGTGAGTTGTATGCAAGGGTGGACACTAAGGAGGGAAACAAATGACCTGTGTCATTTGGCTAGACAGAGAGACCAAGCTGGTGATGAAGGATAATGAGGGAAATGTACTCAGAAGCAAGAAGAGTGTGTTGAGCAGACGGAAAGAGTACTTTGAGGGGATGATGAATGAAGAGAATGAGAGGGAGAGAAGGTTGAATGATATGGGGATGATGAATCAGGAAGTGCAATGGATTAGCAAGGAGGAAGTAAGGGCAGCAATGAAAAAGATGAAGAATGGAAAGGCTGTTGGTCCAGATGACATAGCTGTGGAAGCATGGAGGTGTTTAGGAGAGAAGGCAGTGGGTTTTGTAACCAATTTGTTTAATGAAATCTTGGAAGGTGAGGGGATGCCTGAAGAGTGGAGAAGAAGTGTATTGGTACCGATTTTTAAGAATAAGGGTGATGTGGAAAGCTGTAGTAACTACAGAGGGATAAAACTGATCAGCTACAGTATGAAGTTATGGGAAAGAGTAGTGGAAGCTAGGTTAAGAAGGAAGGTGAAGATTAGTGAGCAGCAGTATGGCTTTATACCAGGAAAGAGCACTACAGATGCAATGTTTGTTCTGAAGGTGTTGATGGAGAAGTATAGATAAGGTCAGAAGGAGTTGCCTTGTGTCTTTTATGGATTTTGAGAAAGCATATGATAGGGTGCCTAGAGAGGAGTTATGGTATTGTATGAGGAAGTTGGGAGTGGCAGAGAAGTATGTAAGAGTTGTACAGGATATGTACTAGGGGATCCCCTTCAAAACATCTAAAGTTCATAACATCGAAGCTCAAAACATTGAGACCATAACATCTAAAACTCATAACATCGAATTTCATAACATTGAAACTTTGCATCACAGCTTCAAAACCTACAAATCACATGTAAATAACATCCCCATCCACCTAAAACAACACCAAAGTAGTAAACACACTTTGTACTACATTTCTGCACCTCCCCCCTATGTGGTGGGCTCTGCCCTTCCACACCCCCTGCGAATTAAATATACCAACTCCGAGATCACACTACACTGGGGTTAGGAAATTAACTTTTTTTAAACTGCAGAAACGTAGTACAAAGTGTGTTTACTACTTTGGTGTTGTTTTAGGTGGAGGGAATGTTATTTACATATGATTTGTAGGTTTTGAAGCTGTGATGCAAAGTTTCAATGTTATGAAATTCGATGGTATGAGTTTTAGACGTTATGGGTTTTAGATGTCATGATCTCAATGTTCTGAACTTCGATGTTATGACCATTCAATGTTTTGAATGGGATCTGCTGATGTCTGTGATAGGAGTGACGGATGCATTCAAGGTGGAGGTGAGATTTCATCAAGGATCAGCTCTGAGCCATTTCTTGTTTGCAATGGTGATGGTCAGGTTGACAGATGAGATCAGAGAGGAGTCCCCGTGGACTATGATGTTTGCGGATGACATTGAGATTTGTAGTGAGAGTAGGGAATTGGTTGAAAAGACCCTGGAGAGGTGGAGATATGCTCTAGAGTGGAGAGGAATGAAGGTCAGCAGGACTAAGACAGAATATATGTGTGTGAATGGGAAGAAGGATAGAGGAATGGTGAGGATGCAGGGAGTTGAGTTGGCAAAGGTGGATGAGTTCAAATCCTTGGGATCAGCAAGTCAGAGTAATGGTGAGAGAGCGAGGAGGTTGAATGATGTGGGGATGATGAATCAGGAAGTGCAATGGATTAGCAAGGAGGAAGTAAGGGCAGCAATGAAAAAGATGAAGAATGGAAAGGCTGTTGGTCCAGATGACATAGCTGTGGAAGCATGGAGGTGTTTAGGAGAGAAGGCAGTGGGTTTTGTAACCAAGTTGTTTAATGAAATCTTGGAAGGTGAGGGGATGCCTGAGGAGTGGAGAAGAAGTTTATTGGTACCGAGTTTTAAGAATAAAGGTGATGTGGAGAGCTGTAGTAACTACAGAGGGATAAAACTGATCAGCCACAGTATGAAGTTATGGGAAAGAGTAGTGGAAGCTAGGTTAAGAAGGAAGGTGATGATTAGTGAGCAGCAGTATGGTTTTATTCCAGGAAAGAGCACTACAGATGCAGTGTTTGTTCTGAAGGTGTTGATGGGGAAGTATAGAGAAGGTCAGAAGGAGTTGCATTGTGTCTTTTATGGACTTTGAGAAAGCATATGACAGGGTGCCTAGAGAGGAGTTGTATTGTATGATGAAGTTGGGAGTGGCAGAGAAGTATGTAAGAGTTTTACAGGATATGTATGAGGGGATCCCCTTCAAAACATCTAAAGTTCATAACATCGAAGCTCAAAACATTGAGACCATAACATCTAAAACTCATAACATCGAATTTCATAACATTGAAACTTTGCATCATAGCTTCAAAACCTACAAATCACATGTAAATAACATCCCCTCCACCTAAAACAACACCAAAGTAGTAAACACACTTTATACTACATTTCTGCACCCCCCATGTGGTGGGCTCTGCCCCTCCACATCCCCTGTGAATTAAATATACCAACTTCGAGATCACACTACACTGGGGTTAGGAAATTAACTTGTTTTAAACTGCAGAAACGTAGTACAAAGTGTGTTTACTACTTTGGTGTTGTTTTAGGTGGAGGGAATGTTATTTACATATGATTTGTAGGTTTTGAAGCTGTGATGCAAAGTTTCAATGTTATGAAATTCGATGGTATGAGTTTTAGACGTTATGGGTTTTAGATGTCATGATCTCAATGTTCTGAACTTCGATGTTATGACCATTCAATGTTTTGAATGGGATCTGCTGATGTCTGTGATAGGAGTGACGGATGCATTCAAGGTGGAGGTGAGATTTCATCAAGGATCAGCTCTGAGCCATTTCTTGTTTGCAATGGTGATGGTCAGGTTGACAGATGAGATCAGAGAGGAGTCCCCGTGGACTATGATGTTTGCGGATGACATTGAGATTTGTAGTGAGAGTAGGGAATTGGTTGAAAAGACCCTGGAGAGGTGGAGATATGCTCTAGAGTGGAGAGGAATGAAGGTCAGCAGGACTAAGACAGAATATATGTGTGTGAATGGGAAGGAGGATAGAGGAATGGTGAGGATGCAGGGAGTTGAGTTGGCAAAGGTGGATGTGTTTAAATACTTGGGATCAGCAAGTCAGAGTAATGGTGAGTGTGGAAGAGAGGTGAAGAAGAAAGCGCAGGGCAGGGTGGAGTGGGTGGAGAAGAGTATCAGGAGTGATTTGTGACAGACGGTTACCAGTAAGAGCGAAAGGGAAGGCCTACAGATGGTAGTGAAACCAGCTATGTTATATGGGTTGGAGATGGTAGCACTGACAAAAAGACAGGAATCAGAGCTGGAGGGGCAGAGTTAAAGATGTTAAAATTTGTATTGGATGTAATGAGGATGGACAGGATTAGTAATGAGTATATTAGAGGGTCAACTCAGGTTGGATGGTTTGAAGACAAAGCCAGAGAGGCGAGATTGCATTGGTGTGGACATGTGCTTTGGAGGGATGCAGGGTATATTGGGAGAAGGATGCTAAGGATGGAGCTACCAGGTAACAGGAAAAGAGGAAGGCCCAAGATAAGGTTCATGGACGTGGTGAGAGAGGACATGCAGGTGCTTGGTGTGACAGAACAAGATGCAGAGGAATGGAAGAAATGGAAACAGATGATCCTCTGTGGTGACCCCTAACAGGAGCAGCCAAAAGAAAAAGAAGTATCCGATTGTACCGATGTTATATGGTCTGCCACAAACACATAAACATTTATGTCAACCTCCAATGAAGCCAGTAGTTTCAAGAAGGGATTGGTTTACAGTGCTCTTATAAGTTTCTGTAGAAAAAATGCTTAGACTTTTATTAGATGATACACAGACAGTACTTCGTGATGCCAAACAGTTTCTTTAAACTTTGTATGAATGTACTAGGAATGTGTCTGTCAATGAGAAAATCTTGATGGTGATGTTAGATGTCTGATCCTTATTCACTGTAATACCTAATGAGATTGGCCTAGAGTTCACTAGGTTGTGCCTTCACACTCATAGTGGATATGATATAGGGAAAATTGACCTGATCTGCTTCTTTATTGAGCTCATTTTGGTAATGTTTTACTGTATTAGCCCCTGGTAGTTTTGCACAGGAGTGGGTGTGGCCTGAGTGATTGACATGGCAAATGACCATGATGTCTTATGCAAATGAGACATGATTGATGCAAATTTGCTTCACCGTCCTCATGAATATTCATCAAAGGGGTAGCACAATTACCTGTTGTATGTAGTGTTTTTCATTTTTGCATGGGACTACACCCCACTGCACCCCCCGCAAGGGAGGCTGCACCCCCACTCCCCCCAAATTATATATACTAACTCTGAGATCACACTACACTGAGGAAAAGTGTTACTCTTATACATCATGTCACTATCAACTATAGACAGCCCGTCATTTGCATATGACATCACAGCTTTTCTTAAAGTTTATTTCCTCATAGCAGGGCATGCACTTTGCATCATTATTAAAGAGAAGACTATTTAATCCAAACAACTGTTATTTCTTGGTGTTATAACAAGTTTGCAGGATCTGTATACCGCATGCTCAGAATGCCGGCTGAATATTTATGTAGACGAAGAAGACATAAACATGAGTATTTATAGATTTTCATACACGTCACCTGGTGCTGGGTGGTGGGCCTTGCTACTGCACATCTGGGGGGTTAATACAGTAAAACATATCCCTCATTTTAACCAACAATGTTTTCATCTTTTATAATAAGTGCTATTTACAAAAAGTGGGCATAGCTATGGGCACTTCTTGTGCCGTTAGCTAAGCCAATGTGGTTCTAGCACGTTGGGAAACAACACCAGTATTGATAGGCAGTAGCTTTTCAAAATACATCAAGTCTTATAAGAGGTTTGTAGATGCCTTGTTCCTGTTGTGGTCAGGAACTGTTTTGGAACTACAGGATTTTGTTTCCTTTCTGAATACCTGTATGACTTTTATCTCATTTACTATGAATTATTCTGAAACCAGCATAGAGTTCCTGGATGTACATGTATGTAGGACTATAGGGGGTGGTTTAATTCTAGATTATATAGGAAGACCTGCAGAAAAAAACATATTCTGCGTAGGTACAGCATGCACCCTGTTTTTATCGAAACATCATAAAAGAATAGGGTATGAGGATATCTGGATTAGATTGTGATGACACTGTTTATGAGGAAGATCTTTTCATCTTTAGGTCTGAGTTGTATGACAGAGGCTATTCTGCTGAAGAGGTGAGTCACTATTTTTGCTCGGAGAACTTGGATAGATCATTTAGAGCTAAGCCCTATTTTTCTGATTCTACTTTATCTTGACTGAACAATCAAGTGAGCACTAGATGTCCAAGACTAGGGATCCCCTTATTCTATTTTTTGAATAACAGGACCATATGTGACGTTTTTAGGAGGAACTGGCATACTTTATTAGCCGATGAAAAACTGAAAGAAATTGTAGGCTCAGAATAGAAAATTATTGAAAAGATTGTTGTGTTATAGTAACAACGCCTCTCAAGGGAGGCAAGTGTCACAACATAGAGGCATGCACCCTTATAGAACTTGGCTCTGAGGCGTTCCATGAGTTAGCTGGTTTGTTTGATCAGACTGGCATGGAAATGTTAGACGTGATCATCAAGAACAACAATAGTAAGTTGGAATTATTGCGCTCAGAAATTTCTAAGTTATACACCAGTATCACCACTGATTTGTTGTTTTTCCAGCATCAAGCTAATTTTGATAGGATTTTGAAGAACATTGAGTTTTTTGTAAACAAAAGTAGGATGCTGAAACAAAAAAAGTTGACCAGGGATACTATTGACTATGCTAACAAGTGTGCTTATCCACCTGGGCGAAAGTATAGTGTTTATACATCAAAGACTAACTTGGATAGGCCTGTTTTTTTTGACAATGATGGTAACGCGCACCAGCAGGACAATGACCAAGACTTTGAGTCAGTACATGAGCCTTTTTTGGAACAGTCCTATGGCCCTCGGAGGTCGGAAAGACTTTTGAACAAAGGGAACAAGCAGTTGAACTTTCAGGAACATCTTGTGAGAGGGAGGGGGGGTTACTGGGGGGGGGGTTGATGATTGTTACTGCTGGGAGTGTTGATTATTTCGATGTTTTTAACAATGCTGATTTTAAAGTTGTAAATGTGCCTCAGGTTGAGGAGTCATTTTTTCTGTTTAACAACGACTGTAATACTAGCACTTGCTTGAATGTGGCAACGTGCACCCAGCAGGTTGTTTCGGGTGACACAGAATTATGTGACAATATTTGTGTAGGGAATGACAATGTGTTTTCTACTTTGTACTCTGTAGTCAACAGTGAGGAACTATTTGATGGCAATACGGAAAGTGCTGGGGGAGACAGTACCCTTGATGTCGAGTCTAAGGGAAATAACTCCTTAGTTCAATGTGACTCGCCATGTGAGGTTTTGTTGAAATGTAACACTACACAGATGCGGGGGGTTTTCATATACAACTACACTGACACTGAGTTACGTGATACATACTTTGACCTATTTAGCAAGGGCATCAATTTTGTTCCTAATTTTAGATTGGACATTGCTCAGGTTTTAATTGCCTTGAGGTTATACACTAGGAGGTTAAATCTACAAGTGTATTTTGCTGTTAATCACGAATACAAAAAAGATGGCAACAATGAAACCCCTGTTGGGTTGCACAGAAAGAGCACCTTTATTCCGCCATCAAACCAAGAAATTGTGTTTTTTGAGAAATTGTTGGAAAACGATCTTAGGAGAATTTGTTTGAACAAAAGTGTTATTCCTGACAACCTATCCGAGGATGAAAGGGTAGTTCTTAAGGAACTGCAATCCTCTAGACATATCAGGTGCATGAAGCCTGACAAGGGTGGGGGAATGGTACTTATGTATACGATAGATTACATCTCAAGTATGATGGAGCTTCTTGAGGATGACAGTACTTACACAAGGGTCTCAGTGAATGAAGTTAACAGGGCTTACCAGAAGATAGATTTATTTCTTTTGGACGCACTATATCAGGGGACTATTTGTGAAGCCGAATTTGACTATCTCACTGTAAAGTTTCCTACAATGCCAAGCATATTTGGTATCCCCAAGGTTCACAAAGGGACCGACAAGTTGCAATTTAGACCAATTGTGGCGGCTAGGGGGTCCAAAATGAACCAATTGCTAGTTATGTTGATCATTACTCCAAACCTGCTCCCAATGATGTCTCTCATATTCTTAGGGACTCTTGGCACTGTTTGGAAAGGTTAAGGGGGGTAAAGGATGATGTGAATTCTTATAGTTTTTTGACCATCGATGTAGTGAATCTTTTTTCAGTGATTCCACAGGGACCGGGCTTGGAAATGTTTTATGATAGTTTGAATGCAAGTAAGTGCGTTGACAAAGGGAAGCTTAATTTGATCTATGACCTCATGGAAATTGTTCTCAAAAACAATTTTATGAAGTTTGAGGGTGAGGTTTACCAACAATGTTCAGGCATTGCTATGGGGGCGAAATGTGCCCCAGTGTTTGCCAATTTGGTTTTGTTGGCATGGGAAAGGGCATTTGTTTTTCCATCTAAATTCCAGCAGAAGACAGGTTTTTAGATGATTTACTCATCTTGTGGAAGGGAGATGAAACTAGTGCAAGTGAATTTGTTAACTATCTTGGTACTACCATGGGGTTTTTGAAGTTTACCTTTGTGTGGAACAAGGAGTGCATTAACTACTTAGACATTTCCATTGTTAAAACAACATCTGGCTTATCGAGTACTATCTTTAGAAAGGACAGCTACTCCAATTCACTGTTGCATTTTGGGAGTTGTCACCCCTTTCACCAGAGGAAAGGGGTGGCCAAGGGCCAAATGGTATGAATCTCCAGGCTTATTAGTGATGATGTTGTCTTCAGGGAAGAAATGTATAAGTTGATAGGTATGTTTGTGGACCGTGGCTATCCATTAGAGCTATTACTGAAAATCAAAAGGGAAGTTTATAGAAAAAGAGGTTCGATCTATTCGCCAATACTCAAAATTGGCGTTGGCTCTGAGGTGATGGAAGCCGCGGGGAGAAGGGTGGATAACAGGTTAGATGGTCCAGCTTTTGTTTTACAGTTTAATGATAAATCTGATGAGATTTGTGCATGTTTGAGGAGTGCATGGACTAATGTGTTGAGTATGGACATCAAGAATATTATTGGGGTTAAGCCATTGATTGTGTTTAGCAAAGGAAAAAATGTTAAAGCTATTTTGGAGAAGGATTGTAGGCAATCTAGATCGAGGATGACAAAATGTGGGTCTTGCAAATGTTGTAGATTTATTGCTGAAGGGGCCTACATTTGTGTATTTGGGTTTAGAAGAACTTTGGCCTGTCCAGGGGTATGTAGTTGTAGTACCAAGAATTTAGTTTATGTGGCCTCATGTTTGTCCTGTGACGCCTTCTACGTAGGAATGACTACTCGAAGGCTCAGGGACAGGGTCATGGAGCACATTAGATCTATTAAGAAAAAAGATGTGCACAATGCGTTGTACTTACACAGCAGCCACTGTCCTAACTTCAGTAAATTCCTGTTTTTTGTAGTTGACAGAGTGTATTTTGGTGTGGAGGGTGACATTAAAAACAGGGTTGCCCTTTTGGAAACTGAATGGCAATTGCGATTGAATGCCATGAGATATCCAGGTCTCAATGACAACATTTCTTTGAAGCCAGTTTTGAAACACAAATCAGCTACATTATAGGTTGCTTACTGTTATAAATGGAAACAGGTGTTTTTCTACTAAATGAATTTTGAATGTTTAAATGTTCATATGTTTTTCCACCAAATGAATTTTGAATGTCTAAATGTTCACATTTTTCAGTATAGTGATTTCATTCATGCAAGTGTTATGTTTTCTGTATTTACTTGGAGGGGGTAGAGGGTTAATTTTTAATATCAAGAACTCAATTGGGTGAGTCAATTGCATTGATTCAATTATGATGTCATGAATAATTGGTGGGGGTATGTGAGAGAGTATATATTGTATTACTTGTCAGTACTTTAAATGACTCTGATGATGCCATATTGATGGTGAAAGCGCTCAGTCTTGAATAAATTGTTTTTTAGACCAGACATTCGTTGCATTGGTGACTTGAGGTGTAGTCGTTGGAATACTCTGTTTGCACTCTTATAGAACTTGTAGTGCGTGTGCCTACATATATAATAATAGCAGTTTCTTTACATATCCCACTACTGGTAAAATGTTAATTTTTTTTTTTTTAATATTTAGATTGTTGAAGCAAGAATCTAGTATATCTGTCTAGGTGTAGAGCATGCTGCTCCTTCATTGTAGGTAAAACAAATCATTTTCTATGAGAACGAATCAGGGAACATGTTTATGAGATCCGCACCTGCAATGTAAGCAATGCTTTAGTGAAGCATGCTATGCAGGAGGGCCCTGGACACTCTTTTGTCTTTTTGCTTTTGCAACAATTGAATGAAAGTTTGAGTTGGATGGCCTAATTAATTTAACTGAGTGAAATTAATTGAGATGGATTCTGACACTTCAAACAGATCAAGGCTTTGGGTTGAATGAGCTGGTAACTTTGAATCTTCAGTCATGCCCCCTTCTTAGGTGATTGGCTTTAGGGCTATGTCTTTCATTCACTTATAGTCAATGCCGTTCTTTTTGTTTTATCATTTCTAATAGTTATGTCTTAAGGATTCCAAGGCATTAAAGATTTGCTGTAGTATGTGATATTCGTTGTAGTATTATTCATTTTAGCTGTTAAGTTTATTATTATCATATATATATCTTTTTTGAACTTGCAATTGTTCTTTAGCATTGTAACTCATTCTCTTGCGTTCCTTCGTCATGTGATGTCTTAATTGTTTTGGTTTGATGCTATGTAAATTTAGTAATATATTTAAATGTTTCAGTTGATTTCAGCTTCAGTAATCTGAATAAGCACCCTGGTTGGTGCGAAAGTGCTCATTTTATTAAAGGTTTTGTTGGTTTTTACTTGGCTGTGTTTTTCATCCTCATTTGTTTATATTTTTTGAACATTACTAGTAGAATTCATCTGAGGACAGTTTATCTGTTATTGGTAGGTTTGGTTGTTCTGCTTTGAAAAAAAAAATACCCTGTACTTTCTGTGTCAGGGCTTTGCCCCCCCCCCTACTTCTGTACACCACCAATTCTGAGACCATTCTGTGATGGAATATGAGCAATAGGTACTTTAAAGTGCATATTTTGTGCTCCCTTCTTTATGCAAAAGTCATCAGTTTTAGAGAAATCAATACTAGCAGCAGTTCATGAGTGGGAACAAGTTAATAGAAATGTCCATATAAGGAAACACAAACTGATAAAACATGTATGTAAAAACATTTTTTTCACAGTGCTAACCAAAACAGAATGAAGTTAAACCATTGATTTTTTGTAAACCTTGTTTATTCTCTTGAACTAGTTGTGGATTACTTCAGTTTTTTTTTCTTTAATTCCCAGCTCTAATAAATCTTACTTATAGTACTTTCTTTCTGTAATTAGACCTCTCAACCATACATGTTGTTGACTTTAAAATAATAAACTGAACTATTTACAAAACTTACACTTAGAAAAAAAATGAATTATTTTGTTGTCTTCATCATTTCCCTGCCTTGTCTTTATCAGTCAGTTCCTTTCACTCTGACAATGTAGTTTACATCTGCTTGAACAAAAAAGGACACAGCAGGTGATGCAGATGGAGGGGACACAAACTGAATGCATGGGCTTCCTTTTGTTTAAAAGAACAGAGAATTGTTTAATTCATAAACAGTGCCGCAAAACAGTGTGACTAGTTTCTTCCTGAGAAAAAAGTCTAGGTGTCAAAAAACAACACTGCATTGATTATTCATTTACATCTCTTCTTTTCGCATTAACAGTCACAGACTACTGCCTCAGCAAACATCCAGTTATGCTCTTCTAATCTTAGTTTACAGATTTAGGGACTTACAGAGGCTTCAGCAAAAATTTTTTCAACTTATATTTGAGAATGAAAGCTCATCTTTAGGGCAGACCTTTAAGATGGGATTGGTTGGGTCTCTCCTGCAATGAAATTCCAAAATTGTAACTTTTGTCAACTCATTAGTACTCTTGGCTCTATTAATTGTTAATTTTATTTGGTGAGTTCACAGAATACTGTAGTTATATCTAAGCTGCCTCCTTACCTTTCAATGTCTTCGCTCAAGAATTCTAGACAGAAGACTTCCAAGATGGCTACACACTGATCAACTGCTTAACTTCAGCTCTCCCACTGTGAAAACAGAAAATGAGAATCCACAGCCAGTGATATTGTCAGCTTGAGCAAAGGTCAGTTACTGACTGGTAAGTACACTGCCTGGATGCCTGCAAAGAAGAAACTAAGAGAGCCTAAAAGAAAATCAACTAGATGAGAAAACACTAAGTAGGAAGAATCCTACAGCTGTTCAGCAAAAAAAAAAAAAAAAAAAAAAAAAAAAAGTTCAAGCTCCCGCTTTGGTGTAAGACATGGCTACCAGTAAACTAAGGAACAAAATATGTCAAATGTGCTCAAAGCTGATTAAAATAAATGAAACACTAAATGAGTATATAAACTCAAATAAAAGGCTGGAAAAACATAAGAAGTTTTTAAAAGATATTCAGATGATCTGATGCAAAAATCAGAGGTCAAAATGAAGACAAGGCTGGCTGAGTATGAGGCTGCTCAAAAAGAGATGTTTCAAAAAATGGTAGAATAAGAGGACAGAACATATAGGGAAAACTGAGATTTTCTGCTGTACCAGAAAAACTAGAAAGAACAGACTGTATTAATTTTATGAAGGCATGAATTAGCAACTGGACTGCTTTTCCACAGCAGGACCCATTAATTGAAAGGGTATACCAGTAAGAAAAAAAAATAAAACATTTGTTTGGTTTATCCCCCTTACTGTGCTGTGTAAATTCATGGACCTAAAATGTTTTTTGTGCTCCAAATGTCCAATAAAAAAGGTCTCCTGTGTGTAACTTTATAACTGCTGCTACAACATATGTTAATCAGTTACATACTTATGTAATTGTATTCTTCTTTTTTTGGACTGTCTGTATAATATTTTTTTCTGGGAGCTTTTCTCCTCAGGCCTCTACTGAAAATGGACATATATCCAGTTAGACTAGCCCGGTCAACAAATGAAAAATAAAATAAAATAAATAATAATAAAATATACCATGTGTATGTTCCAAATATGGCCATGAGAAAGCAGCCAAGACATTTGTTAGTGAAGATGCAAACCTACCAGTAGAAAGAGTTGATCCTAATAAAACTGCTGCAAAAGGGCAAAGTATTAAAATTTGGAATTAGTAGAGTGTTTGTGGAAAATGATTATTCACTGTACAGCAGGCAGAAGAGAAAAAAACGTATTCCAATAATCAGGAAATGTTGAGAGGCAGATGTGAGATTCAAGCTGCTATATTGAGTTGTCTTCAGAATATTTTTTTTTCCTGGAGGACCAGTCATTTTTGATGCAGAATAGGCTAAGGAGGAAATGCAAAGGTTTGCCCCACAAAAAATGAGCAGTCAAGCAGAAGGGGCTCTGCTTCTCATTCTTGTGATAATAAAGCACACAGAGAGCCTTTACCCATGAAACCTTTTCCATTGTTCCAAAGGAAAATGAGAGACAGAGAAAAGCACAGGAGTTGCCTAGAAGAATCAAGAGGAATGTTGAATTGAACTGGAATCTGGGCATGAACAGGAAGAAGACTGGCAACATGGAAACTAGTGAATAAATGTGAGATTGCAAAGCATCAGTCACATTTGTGAATAGCTTGTATATAAGCATAAGTAGAAAGAATGAACTTTTGCTGACTTTGCTAAACTGTGAACAACTGAAAAGTATTTGCCTCACATCATGTAATTAATGTTTGGAAGGACTGAATGGAGTGGAAGAAAGAAAAAGGTAACTATAAGAAAAAATATTTTTTTTCGTAGCAGTATTTCTATGAATCTTTTAAGAATATAAACATAAATATTTTATGTTAAAGTAATTTTAGTTGTTCTTGTATGTAATATTAAAGTAAACAAATGCTTTTTTTTCTTTTTTCTTCTTATTCCTCTTCTCTTTCATTTTTCTTTTTTGAAATTAAGAAATATAGGCATTAGAATGCAAAAATAAAAGAAAAGCTAGACAAAAGCATGTTTAAGTTAATAGGCTGTAATCTTGGGTTGTTGAGTTGGGTGATGGGGTGCAAAAGTGCACAGAGCAGAATATCTGTAGAGCTGACATGTTTTCTGTTACTTTTGCATAGGTGATTGCTTAGATTATGACCCTTGGATTAATCTAATAAAAAATTAAAGTGGAAACAAGTAAATATCAGAACACAAAATATAACCTGACGTTTTCCTTTAGTGCTAAACGTTTCAGCTTGTTTTTAGGCTATAACAGAGGATCATGTTTTCTTTTTTGTCTTACTTTTCCATGGAGGCAAGCTTATAATATAGCAATAAAAGACAAAACACTGGTTTCTTGAAGGCTAAAATTTCATGATCTATAAAAGCATGCAAGTAGTTTTCACATGGGGGTGCAATAAAAATAAAAAAGAACAGAAATACATTAATGTAATCAAATGCACAGGCAATAACATGCATCTTAGCATGACTAACTTCAATTTCAGGTTAATTAGGGCCTGTGTTAGCAGCTGTCTGTTTGGCACAAATGTTCCTATTAGGAGGGTTAAGGTGCAATTTTTGAAGCTGTACATAGATATGTGTGTTTGCGTTAACTTAACAGGTTATGGGGATGTACAGGTGTGTGTTTGGCTTAAAGCAGTCTTATAAAATGTGCGATATATTCCAATGTTTATAAGAAAAAAACTGTGAAAAGGAGTAACCTGCAAAACACTAATGAGTACATGTATCACAAAGCCTGGGAATTGACCTTTAAAAAGCTGCCATATATAATATGTGGTATTAATGACTTCTTACCATAATGGCAACTCTTTACATATTATCTTGGAATGTGAATGGTCTCACAGGTATAAACAAAAAGGAAAGAATACTTAATTAAAATAAGAATTGCAGAGTGCAAATAGCAATGCTACAGGAGACACATTAGGAAAGAACTGAGCATGTAAATTTGATAAAGAAAGGATTTCATAATGGATATTCTGTAGAATATAATGGACAAAGGAAAATATTGCTAGAGGAGCTTCAGAAGTAATACAAATAATCAGCTTTTAGCAGGGTGTGTTATAGATGGGAACTTCAATTTGATTGGCAACAATGAGGATATATCTGGGGGCCTAGATGGAACAATATAACAAAACAGGGTATATTTCTATAGACATTTATTAAAATAGCTTTTACAAAAGATGTGAATTCAGTAGTAGGAACTTGGACAAAATTTACATATTATTCCTCAAGTTATAATAACTGGGCTAGACTTAAGAGAAATTATATTTCAGAGGAACATTTCCATTTAATTGAAATCTTTGATACATAACCAATAACTGTTTCAGATCATGCACCAATAATTATGGATTAAATGCAATGTAATGAACTAATGAAGTAAAGATGAGACACTGGTACTTCCCTACCTAGCTGTTAAAAAGAGAGGAATTTAAGGAATGGATAGTGGAAATTATCTGGGAGTTAGTAGGGAAGATAGAAAGTACTTCAGAAGTTACAGCTAGTGAGTGGGATAACATGAAACTTTAGTTTAAAAATATGGTAGAACTAAAAGGAAAAAGGATCTGGTTAAGAAGTAATGAGAATTATTTAGAAGGGCTGACAAAGGTTAAAGTACTACAAAATAAGAGGAGTCTTACAGAACAAGAAGAGGTGCAACTGCAGTGCTAAAGAGAAAATAAGGGAGTACCTGGATAATAAGCATGAGTTTCGAAAGACTGCTGATAAGTAACTATTATTTAATAACAACCCCAGAACACAACAAACATTTAGCACAATGACTTAGGCAACAGAAAATACAAAGGGCTGTTGCCAAACTTAGGGAGCCTATAACAAGAAAAATAACCAGGGATCATGTAGATGTGTTAGAGTTATTTTGGGAATTTTATAAAACAAATTATATAAATCAAAGAAGTAGGGAAATCAAGAAAGCACAACTGGAAATATTTATAGAAGACTTAAATATGCAAAGGTTAGATGCAGATAAGGCTCAACAACTAACAGTTAAGATAGGAGGAGATGAAATAAAAATGGTGATGTATAACCAATCTACAGGAAATTCTCCAGGAATTGATGGTATTCTGGTGGAAATTTAGAAGATAGGAAGGAAACCAGTGATAAGGATCTGGAAGGCTTTGCTTAACAGTATTTTAAAAGGAGGGGAGGTACCAACATCCTTGAAAAAAAAACTATGGTGTGGATCATGATTTTAATGTGTTTGTAATGGCTAAAAGAATAGGAAAGGTGATGACAAAAATGATAGATATGGACCAGTGTGTTTTTGTGGAGGAAAGACAAACATTTGACAGCAATAAAACAATGATGCTCCAGAGGGAAGCAGAATGTAAGAAAATACCAGTTATTAGTAGGTTCATACCTGTCAACCTGGAAACATCAAAAATCTGGACAAGGCCCATAAAAAAATAGGTACAAATATGTATGCTGATTAACATAAAATGTGCATGCATAATTATGTAACCCCACCCACTTTGATGGAATTGTGGGATGCCAACTTTCAAGCACAAACTGAAGAACAGACAAGCAAAATATGGCCCCAGTCCAGACCCTGTAGTAAATGTGTAGCAATGAGATTCACTGGGAAGGGAGAAAAAGATGAACCTTAGGATTTTGTTTTTGGTGACTTGCAGTATGTGGGTTTTGCGGTAAAAGTAGTGCATTTAATGGTAGGCAGTATTCTAATCTTAGCAAAAGAATATTATAGTTTGCTAGGACCTCCAAAAGTCATTCTCCATGGCCTATTGATTAGTGGTGTTGCTTGAGTTTGTGCCACCCTGGGGCTTCATTTGAGTTTGCTGCCCTTCCCCCCTCACAAAATCATGGTATAATGGGGGCCCCCCACATACAGCCTTCCTCCCTGCAGCCATTCCAATGTCCCGTTACTTGGCTATTTCACCCCATTTACCATAAACACTGTAATGTGCATACTGCTTTACTTCTATGACGATTATTTGGATTTCATTTACAACTTTTATTTTAAATTTTATAGCATAAACACTAATAGTCATCTGCTAAACAAAGCAATACAGTCTCACAATGGAATTAGACTTAGCATTAAAACTTCTTTGCCCTTGAAACTCACATTCATTAAAACAGCATTGAAACTCACATTCAAAAATAATGCATCTGGCCAGTGGCGGATAAAGTTTACCTTTGGGCTGTTTTCAAATCATAGGCCCCTTGCACATGAAACATACATGTGTTCTTTGATACGCCTTCCTGATTGTATTAAATTGCATTCCTTGTATAATACAGCACAGTTGTTAGAACACATTTTAAATTTATTGTTTTGAACATTTTCCAGTAAGCAATGAAACAAAATGCATGAACCAATAATGACAAAATTATCCAATTCAGAACATTTCCATCATAAAAGTCTACTCAAACTTCTACAGTCCACCAGTATCAGTAAATATGCGCAATCTCTGCAGAAGTAAAAGTCATCTAAATAATTCCACATTAAAGAAATCTGTAAGATCTGTAACTAATGAAGAGGTTGCTGCTAGCAAACAACTTAATAGTTCATTGTTTTAACTACAAATAAAGTGCCTGTTGCCCTTGAGAAATAAACTGCCTATATTACATTAAAAAATGATAAGTTAGTAATATTACAATAGTGAATGGATGGCAAACTGATAACAGGTTCAAAGTTACTAGGTATCTCCACCAAAGAGGACATTATCAGGACTGCAGCATCCACCCCCTTTAAAAGTACAACACAGTACAGTATCAGCAATCCAACTACAAACTGTGGGAGTACAACCCACACCGTTCTGCATCAAATGCAAGTATTCTACCTGTTGTGCTACTAACAGCATAAACCAACTTGGTATAAGTGGCATTAAACTTTTCTCCCCCTGAAGAATTATGCAGCACAAGAAATCTGGAAAAAGCCAACATTTATTGGGGGGGGGGGGCAAAAGCCCAAAACCAGGGACACATTTTAAACATTGCTTGTGCAATCTTAGAAAAGTTGCTAGAATAAAATGAGAGATTTGTTAAGAAAATTAAAGTGGGCGGGCTCCCCTTTAATAAGTTGTATAAGAACACAGAAACCAGGCAGGGGTTGTTCTCTTTCCCTTTTTTATTTCTGTTGTATGTAGAACCATTGGCAAAGAAATTCAAGGAAATAATTCATATGATATTCAACAACAGTTGACCTTGACACACCTGTGGAAGCATGGAGGTGTTTAGGTGAAATGGCAGTGGAGTTTTTAACCAGATTGTTTAATGAAATCTTGGAAAGTGAGAGGATGCCTGAGGAATGGAGAAAAAGTGTTTTGGTACCGATTTTTAAGAATAAGGGTGATGTGCAGAGCTGTAGTAACTACAGAGGGATTAAATTGATCAGTCACAGCATGAAGTTGTGGGAAAGAGTAGTGGAAGCAAGGTTAAGAAGGGACGTGATGATTAGTGATCAGCAGTATGGTTTCATGCCGAGAAAGAGCACTACAGATGCGATGTTTGCAGAGTGTTGATGGAAAAGTACAGAGAATGTCAGAAGGAGTTTCATTGTGTTTTTGTAGACTTAGAGAAAGCATAGACAGGGTGCCTATAGAGGAGTTGTGGTATTGTATGAGGAAGTCAGGAGTGTCAGAGAAGTATGTAAAAGTGGTACAGGATATGTACGAGGGTAGTGTGACAGCGGTGAGATCTGCGATGGGAGTGACGGATGCATTTAAGGTGGAGGTGGGGTTACATCAAGGATCAGCTCTGAGCCCTTTCTTATTTGTAATGGTGATGGACAGGTTGACAGACGAGATCAGACAGGAGTCCCCATGGACTATGATGTTTGCAGATGACATTGTGATCTGTAGTGAGAGTAGGGAACAGGTGGAGGAGACCCTGGAGAGATAGAGATATGCTCTAGAGAGAAGAGGAATGAAGGTCAGCAGGAATAAGACAGAATATATGTGTGTGAATGACAGGGAGGATAGAAGAATGGTGAGGATAAGGAGTAGAGGTGACGAAGGTGGATGAGTTTAAATACTTGGGGTCAATAATTCAGAGTAACGGTGAGTGTGGAAGAGAGGTGAAGAAGAGAATACGGGCGGGATGGAGTGGGTGGAGAAGAGTGTCAGGAGTGATTTGTGACAGACGAGTACCTGTATGAGTGAAAGGGAAGGTCTACAAGAGGGTAGTGAGACCAGCTTTGTTATATGGGTTGGAGACAGTTGCAGTGACAAAAATGCAGGAGTCTGAGTGGGATGTGGCAGAATTAAAGATGTTAAGATTTGCACTGGGTGTGGCGAGGGTGGTCAGGATTAGGAATAAGTATATTAGAGGGTCAGCCTAGGTTGGAAGGTTTGGAGACAAAGCCAGAGAGGCACAATTACGTTGGTTTGGACATGTGCTGAGGAGGGATGCTGAGTATATTGGGAAAAAGATGCTAAGGATGAAGCTACCAGGTAACAGGAAAAGAGGAAGGCCTAAGATAAGGTTTATGGATGTGGTGAGAGAGGACATGCAGGTGGTTGGTGTGACAGAGCAAGATGCAGAGGACAGGAAGAAATGGAAACAGGTGATCTGCTGTGGCAACCCCTAATGGGAACAGCCGAAAGAAGATGATGATTATTTTGTATACAATGGAACTGGGAAAGGACATCTCAGTGTGTGGAATATTTTAAGACAGCTCTGGGCTTTTTTGGGATATAAAAATTAATAAAGATAAAACAAAGGCTATAGCTATAAACTATGTACCTGCATATGAATTGGCCTAACAATAGCCATATTTATGTGGCCATGATAAAATTAAGTATTTAGGAATATGGATTTAAAAAGATTCAGTTATGATAGCTAAGGATATGTGGAAAGAGACTAAATAATAGATAATACAAAAACAGAGAAACTGGAAGCTCTTGACTATTGATATGGAAAAAGAAGCAGGAAAATGTTTTTAGTACCTTTAGTTTTATATGCAGGCCAAGCATATGTTTATCAACCATAAGATAAGCTCTGGACAGTAATTAATAAAGAGTTGAAGGATTTTATCTGGGAGGGGAAGAGGGCAATAAACATGTGGGATAAGATGATCCTCCAAATAAAACAAAGAGGTTTAGGATTACCTGATTTGTAGGGATATTTTAGAGCTACACAGTTAAGGATCTTGTACATAATGGTGATGAAGCAGGGGGTAATTCAAGAAATAAGGAAAGAACAGGATTTTGATGCAGATCCTTAAGGAGAATAACAGTCATACAGAACATTATATTCATAAATTAGCAGATAGTAAACAAAGAACTAAGCCAACACAGGAATGAAGAATGGAGGTTCTGCCAATAGGGATGGCTGCAATTAGGGGTACATATAATAGTCGAGAGGAGGTTGGAATTTACTGAAGGAAGATGGCAAAGGAACCAAGGTATTGGGAACAAATAATTAGGGAAGGAAATGTAGTAGAATGGGAAGAGGCCAAGAAGACATTTGGTCTGCAGGGTAGTGATTGCCTTCTGTAACAAGGACTGATATCAGAGTACAGACAAAGAGAAAGAGATAGGGTAATCCTAAATGAAAGACTGTACTGGTTGAGTATTTAGTTGAATCTAGAACAAAAACGGTTGTTGTCCATGTCCCCTTTAAGAAACACATTACACCGAATTACATTTGACGACCTTTATTAAATTTCCATAAACATAAATGTTAATCAATATTCATTCATTTCAACCAAATATGATACAGGTGAAATAACATCCATGTAAAATTATCTTAGGACAGGACAGCGTAAACCTGCTCATTCTGATCAGTAAGCAGCGTCCGTACCTCCACTCACGTACTTATGAAGCAGCGTAACTGCTCACTTCCATTACCATTTATCGGTAGTCATCAAGCAGCGTACCCACTCAGTTCATTACCCTGTATTGCATTATACCATCAATCCAATAAGCAGCTTCACCTGCTTGCTTATATACTTATCAAGCAGCATAACTGCTCACTTTCATTACCATTTTGTGCATTTTACCATCAACTAAATAAGCAGCTTCCTCCACTTACTTATGCACTCAAACAGCGTAACCGCTCACTTTCCTTTCCAAACTTATTGACTTGACCATCCAACACCAGAGGGGGAACAGAAGAGGGCAAGCCTGCCCCTCTTCTCCACCCACCAGCCTGTCCGGGCTGTTCCCCCTCTCTGCGACATGCTTCCAACAAACTTAACACCATTATGGCATCCGGCCAAACATCATTCGGTGCACCCTGTCCCCACTAACTAACTCCTAAAACCCTAACACATAACAAAATAAACAGTTACCAAAACAAGCGAAAACAAATTACTGACCCTTCACCTATGCTAAGATAACCTAGCATTGCACTGCACATGAGCTAAATAATCCTCACTTCATGACCAATGGCAGTGCCGCAATAACTTCAAGGGCATTATAAAAAACATGCAGAGTCAACTAGATGCCATCATGCCACATTCCAACTCCATTTATCACCCAATCCAGTAATAACCAAATGAGCTCTCCTTAATGCCAGAGCAATAACAATTCTAATGACTCCCCATCACTACCAACCAAAATAGTATAATTAAACTCCCGTTGTCTAGCAATCCCACCATCACACTAACTATCTCTTATAAGCAATAAAACAGCTCAACAGTCATCATGGCATTCTAGCAACTCAGCAAAACAAGCCATACTATTTTGTTATTAAGCCCAATTGCATACCATCATACCAATGAGATCTCTTTAACACAGGTACAATATCAATTCCGGCATTAAACCAGCTATCCTTTATAACATGAAATGATTAAACAACCATCATGTCATTGTTAGCAGCCCAACCACCATCAGACTTGTAAGTTCCATATTGGCAACTGGAAACAAACCATAATCTCCCAACAACCCCAATGAACCTCCTACGCCAGCTAACAGAAACACCAAAAGTAAATAAATACTCCATGTCCCCTCAATCATCCTCCCTCAGACAAGCCACTGACTCAACCCTCCATCTTATAAACCTTATCACATACATAGCCAAAGTAAAGAACAGGCCAAATGACTGAAAGTAAACCCTTAATCCCTCCCTAATGTTACCCCCAATGCCCCCTAAAACCAGACAAGGGCAATTGCCAACTAATCTTAACAGCAGCCCTATCATAGATCACGAACCTTTCTGTCATCCCTCCAACTATCAAATACGAGAGTAGCACCTAACAACCATCCTTGCCCTTGTTGGCCCTCACCTTTCCATAATGACTAACCATAGCCATAACAAATGCCACAAATACACCCTCAAACCCCACACCTATAAACATATAATCAAAATACAAATCCCTATAACCCACCCTATCCATCTGCCATAAGGGCTTATCAAAAGAATTAAGCCACAAGCAACAAAATTGATAAACTACAGCAACTATTTACCCTACCAAAGTAACCCACTCAAACTGGCCAAAATAAACATGTCTTACATCTGCAAGAAATCCCCACTGCCCCAACTGAATGTGCCTTAATGATCATTGAATAAAATTACCTACTACACTATACCCTCTCCAGCACTCAAAACATCCACAAAACACCATTCCCTTCCAAGTCCATTTCCATCAGGGCATTGACTGTTACTCACTCAGCACTCCCTCTCTGACCTCAATGTGCACCACCCAAGTGATCAGGACTTCCATTTAAACATGCAGCCAAATTTAAACGTGCAGCAAAACCATTCTCACTGTGACAACCATCTAGCATATGTGATCTATATGTCTTCCCATACAAATATATCCAGTATTAAGTAACTAGCAACTCAGCAACATGGAAGGAAAACCCAGGAGTACCCGGCAAAACCCACACAAATGCAAGGAGGGCATGCAAAGCCCACACAACTGGACCCCAGCCAAGAATCGAACTGGAGAACCTCTAGCTGTGAAATGACACAAACCGTTGCACCACTGCATCCCATGATGCTTAAATAATAGAACTCTTAATTCTACCATGGATTGTACATTATCCTGTATCACATATCTAACGAGGTCATAAAACATTAATACCTATTCTAAAGTAAACAAAAAGTTGGTTGTGCTTCATCATCCTGGACAGTCACAAGTTTCTTCTTCCGGATCACTGTGCTTGCCTTTTCACCTATCCATTTCTGATTACTCACCCAATGACCCCACCGCTTAATTGACACCAAGGCATGATCATCTGTGAATTCACTGTTATCTCACCACTGGAACTCGGCCCACCACATCTACAAAGAAAAGGACAAAATTAAACCCTCTAATAGGAATGCGAAGGCTCCATCTTATACCCACCTATACCAAATTACAGCCACAGCATTCCAAGACTCCATCTGCAAGAAAGAAAAAGACATGTAAAACATTCAAAATACATAACACATTCCAAGACATCTTCAAGGACAACCTATCCTGCCAACCCGCGAAGGAATGTACCACCGCCACTCCCATCTATGACAAAGCAGCCATAACTGAAGCAATGCTTCCTATGGCCCAATCAAATACCCAAGATAAATTTAACTACCAGTGGTGGAATATATTAAAAGTAAACCCTCACACCTGAAGAGACCTATCCCTATCCACAACCCGGGTAACTTTGCGATTCCAGACCACCAGAGCTGTTGGACATGCTACACTTAAAGAAATCCCAATCCCTCAGAGCCACACACTCCAGGGGTCTAAACATTGTCATCACAATGAACAAAATATGCTGGAGGGATAGGTTCCTGACTCAGAGACTCCCCAGATTTTGGAATAGACTGGCCATACATGTCAAGCAGAGCGCCTCTTTGGCCCTCTTCAAAAGGAACCTTGATGATTGGATGGGAGATAGAAATTCACCACGGGGATCACGTCAGTCACCCTGCTAGACAGGGGTCCAGGGAAGCAAATACCATGAAAGAAAAAGTGTTTTGCCCAACTGACAATGGCCCCACCTAAAATCATATTCATAATGGAACCTCCCTTTCCGCCTAACGTACCAAAATCTGGACAAAGCCATACATACTGGGAAACTTTTTTTTTTTTTAAATCATTCCCTATTAACACGAAAGCATAAAGATTGAAACACATGAGAATATCTAAAATAAAGTGTGCATAAACGATTAGTATGCAACATGCTTACAGATATGAGCATTCCATTACAAGCAGCCTTATCTGTGGTTGTAGTATAACACAACTACAGTTGGAAGGATTCTTACATTTTAAATATTACATGGGCCAACGTAAAAATATAAAGTCGAAGTACAACAGGGATGTGTCTAGCTACCTCACTGCTTTAACTTAAGGTGTGGGATACTGAGAGCTACACAGCATGCCCCATAAAACATTAGGAGTAATTTTGGTAAGTAAAGTGGAACAAAACTACCACCATCGCCTCACGCTCAGCTGAAGAAAACTTGGTGGCTTCACTGTCATAAAAAACCCAGCCCTAATTCATCTTTCCCTAACAAATAAGCCTGTACTTCCACTGAGACTGACTGCACCATAACACTATTGCTGCTAAAATTCTAAATAAAGTAATGTAAGTAAAATAAGCACCAATGCACTGCTTAGCACATGCAACTGTAGCAGCTATTTACTTTTGAAGACATCCTGCTGACGCATTACATGCACTCACAGTCGTGCTCCTCCTTAATGATCCACATAACCATAAAAGCAGTCAGTCTCCCGTTCCCCTACTTTCCCTTTTTTTTTTTTATATATACCAAGGGGCACTCAAATTAAGCTCCAGATTCGGAGCAGGAGAGGTGGTTCATTTACATACCCCTCCCATGCCAAAATATGTTGTGCAAGGTAATCGGGCAACATGACAGCAGCACAACGTACTTTCCACAGAACCTTTTATTCACTGCTACCACTTACTACCTTCCAGACCAGCCACCCCACAGCACTTGGCTTTTTCTTTGTTTTTTTTTTTTTTTGTTTGTTTTTTTATTTTTAGGAAAGGAAAAGAAGATGGGTGAAGGTGAAAGGAAGGAAAAATATGGATGTAGCCCATACAAGATTACAGTTCATTCTGAAAGAAATATACTTAGTATGAATAAATTGATGTATTGTAGCTCATTTACTTTAAGATACTCACTTTACCTTTTCGCTTGTAAAAGGGGACACTACCAAGCACCGTAAGCTACGAAAAAAAAAAATAACCTGACTGCACATGCACCCAGTGGACACCATTCCCAGGCATTTTCACACCATTCCCAGGCATTTTCACACCATTCCCAGGCATTTTCAAGCCCGCAAAAAAAAAAAAAAAAATGGCACTGCCCCCCAGCCCTCATCCTCCCCCCAACTGAAGGAGAAAACAAACCCCGAATAGCTGCAACTGAAACAGCAATGCCAAACACCAAAGCCACTACACCACCAGTCAAAACCATGCCGACACTAAACAAATATCTTTCTTTTTTCTTACTTTCTAGTGAGCTAAACCTCACCATAACAATAAAAAGAACATGCTGGAGGGATAGATTCATGTCACAGAGACTCCCCATGCTTTGGAACAAAATTCCTAACTACATTAGGCAGAGCCCCTCATTAACACTCTTCAAGAGAAATCTTGACGAGTGGATGGGTAACAGAAAATACACCCCTGGGATCAGTTCATTGGCTCTTCTTGACAGAGGCTCAGTTAATTAATCAATGGGGTGGCAAAAGCTGACACACTCTGGCTAGGCTTATAAATGCCCTCGGGCAGATAGCCTAGTACCTACCTACCTGTGAACCTATGAATACATGATTAGCTTCAAAGAACCATCTTCACCATCTCCGTTCAACCTGGGAAACTATCAATGCCAAGGAAGTCCACCCAATCACAATCAGCAATCTCTGATCACAGAGCAATACAACCACCTCTGCAGCCCAGTATGCAAAACTGATGCAATCCTATGCCAAGCATTTAATAAAAGTAACTGATATCACAATATCATAAAGCAAAAACTGTAATGAATAGAAGAAACATAAAAGTGAATCTTTCCTATGATCATACCAAAAAGCAGACCTAAGCCAATGCCATAAATTAGAATGACATAATAGCTCAATTCCATAACCATGTTTCGTATGAGAAAGAGGTACTTCAAACATGTGAAGGGTAATAGGGATACAAGGGAGTTCAAAAAAATAAAAAATGTTTTTTCCAGTGTTACGAGGGATAGAGCTAAATTTTGACTCAACCAGGGAAGTCCTTGTAAATAAGGGGCAGCTGAGGTATACAACTAATATTAGATTTGCCCGTTTATTGATGCTGTGGCCGAAACGGCATGCATCAGCTCCTCAATGTTACATAACTTGTCATAAAGTTCTGCGAGATATGGAAAAATACCAGTGTTGTTGCCAAAAGTGTTGTATAACCACAATAATTAATGGGAACTGATACATTTCAATTCAACTACCTCAAGTTTAGACTCATTTGTGTCCAGGCCCTCGCAAACATAAACCCTGGAGTGTTAAAATCCATATTCACTTTCCACGCATGTGCACAGTGCACCTATTGACAACATAACTCCAAGCCCGCGAAAAGCCCCTTGCAGCTTAAGTGGAAATGCACTAGCATGGAATACACTCTATATGCTACTGTATCAAAGACCCACCATGCTCCCATGCTCCAGCCAACTAACAAAACCTCACTGCAGCCCCCCCCCCCTTTTTTTTGCCGATGCTATACCGCAGATGCATGGTAGAACCTCTTCCCCCCACAGGACTCTCAGCCCACGAAACAGCCATCACGCTCCCTTCAGCCCACAAACCACCACTGAATTCCGCTGAGACAAAGAAAAGGGAGGGGTATAACTATTGCATAGACTAAAGAAACTGGCAGCTTCATGCCAAATGTAAAGCACCCTTTTTTTTTTCTCTTCCACAGTCTGCCATCACAAAAGGCTCCCTTCCTACACTGCAAATCTCTACCAAAGACCGTCCAACAGCACAGCAGGGAAGGAATGGACTCTAACAAGACACAACACCTGTTAACTGACAATTAACCTGCCGACCATGCAACCCTTAAAAAACTGCTACTGGCCAAATGCGACCCTGCTGAAATGCAACTCCACCATCAACAAAAGTAAAGAGCTCAAACATGAACTACACAAATGTACCCCACAACTTGCATATGTGTTCTACCACAACTAGCCCCTGCATGTCGCACTTCTACTGTACCACACACAGGAAAGAACAAAAAAAAGGGGGGGGGCAAAACAGTGTCTTTTCCACATATGTTAGCATAACCAAGGCCTACCTGTCCAACAGAATACCTACAGGTCGTCACGAACGTAAGCTTTCCATAGCAAGTTCACACCAAAATGTGACTCCTATTCCAGTTACACTTGCCTAACATCCTTTAAGCCCCTCCCTATCCCTACCTCACTTCCTCCCAAGCCTCATCCATTCCTATTTAACCCTATCCTCCCCTATCCTCCTAAATCCTACTACTCTAACTAATCCTCCACCTTGAAGATGTCCCTGGACAAAATGGTCTGTTCCAAACCGCATTTAAAAGAAGATAATTTGTAGTGAATATAAAATATTGCAAAGTAACTGTAGGAATCGATCAGAAGTCAGAAAAGATTGAGAAGAGAGATTAGATATGCAATTCATGAAGAAACTATGAAACATATATGTATGGCTCCCAAATCTGCAACAAAAATCTAGAAGATTTTAGATTTTTGCCTGGAAGTGCTTGCATAAATACTTGTATATTCCAATCAGACTCCTAAGAATTTTTCTGCAGGTAGATGTTGGAGGTGTAATGGGGAAGAAAAAGTTAACTAGGAACATATGTTTTGTAAGTGTAATGAGTTTGAAGACTTTAAAAATTCCTAACACAGGAATAATGGGTGAGCAATTGAGTCTAACTAAGGAAATTATTTTTTTTCAGTGGGGCACAGGATCTAAATTGCCTAGACATAATAATGTCTTGTCAAGTTTAATTCTGGTGGCTGCCAAAAAAGCAATTACTAGAAAATGGAAATCAAAATCTAAACCAGCTCTACGTTGACAGAGTGAATATTGTAACAGAACAGGAAGTGGGTTCTTTAGAAAAGTTAGGAGTGAATTACATGCAAAACATGGCAATTGTGGGAACAATACATGCAGAAAAATGTTTTGGAGGAGGAATAAGGTTTGAGATAAAGCAGGAATTGAATAATTTGTACAATGTTGCTTAAATTATAGGATATATAACAACATATATAATGTATGATGTGTGTAAATGTGGACTTGTTAATATGGTTTAATTACTTTTATATAAATGTAAGTTTGCCTATATCAGAAGTGATAATTCAATAAAGGTGTTTAAAAAAAGAATACTAGACAAAGCCAAAAATGATATACTTATATGTATACATACAGATATTTCAGACATTGGTAATAATGCCCTTATAGCCTGTTAATACACGGAAACAGTCAATCTCATAATAAATGTCCAAGTTGTTTTTAAAAATATCTAAGCTAACATTTGTTTGAATATAATTTGATAATCTACTTCAACCATCATCTGATTTAGAGAACTAATTAGTACAGCTATCATTCGTATATATTCTTCTACATAGGTTGGCTGATGATTCACTACTACTTTTTGATAACCCCAACCATTCCCAGAGAAAGTTGCCTCTAAATGTCTTATACACCTGAATAAGGTGTGCTCTTAAATATCTGAGACACTGTGAAACTGTACAAGTGCATATATTTTAGTATTTCATAACTTAAATGTTTACATATACAGTTGCCCATGATACATTTCTGCTACATTCTTTCCAATTTAGTGAGGCCTGTTTTCTTGTAAGGTTTCCATATTGCTATTCCATATTCTAGTATGTTTCTAATGTAACTTGCAAAGAATGATTTATCATTTTTGATTACCTAGACTTTATAAATCTTTTTATAAAGCCTATAGCTTTATAACCATCATTAATGAACTGGTTGATATGATTAGAAAAACACAAAGCTAGATATATCCATATACCCAGTTCCTTGAATGAATTTGCTGTTTAACTCACTGTGTGATATATTAAATATTCACGCTTTAATCTATGTCTCACAAAACTCATATGCGTAGTTTTTGATGTATTTATCAGCATATTATTCTCCTGTGCCCAAATGGTCAGTTTAGTCAAGATCTTTTGCAGTCATGCCCAATCTGTAACATGTGTATTTATCCATTTTCAAGTAATTTGCATGTAAACTGTAGAAAATCTCAGATAGAGCTAAAAGATACCTATCAAGATTACATCAATATCTAGTTGTTCTAATTTATTGATCTGAGTTTTGTGTATGACCCTGCTATCACAGGCTGAAATTGTCTATATAAATTACATTACAGAACATTTTTTCATTTATAGCTGTTATTATTTTATTGTAGAACATCATGTTACAGGTGGTTATAGATCTATTTTCAACATATGCATGCTGATGTAGATTTCAAGTTCAAACCTCTCCATTTCTGACAATAATTTATCCAAAGTAACCTTCCTTCTTATTTTTCTACAACAAGAAAGTAAACTTATGGGTCTGTATGAGTTTGGGTTTGTCCTATTCCCCATTCCCTTAAAGATGTGTTTAATAAGTGCATGTCTCCAATCGTATGGAACCTCCCCATGCTAACAGATATAATAGTATTGTAAGTTCATGCTGAAGTGTTCTCAGGTCATGACTATTAATTCTGTTTCCTCTGTGAGCTTTGTTTGGGCCCAGTTTGCATATTTTTTTTTCAATGTAATTTAATTTCATTATCTGATGTTAACTGAATGTTACTTAGACAATTTATCTACCCGTTTGTGGGGTCAAACTCTGCGGCTTAATATTTTGTACATATATTGATAATCTCTTTAGTTTTATGAATAAATTTTAGAATCTACACACAATTTGATTTATATGTCTTTACCTTTACCACATTTTAAGTGTCTGTAACATTGGTTCCTAATTTCTTAAACATTTTTATATAACTTTTCTTGATGTTGTCTCACACTATGTTTAATTTGTATGTCCAGTTTCTTTATTACAGTTGGCAAAATTATAGTTTTATCTTGTTTCCGTTTTTTATATTTTTTTATCTCTCATGTTAATTAAGTATCCTGTTCTTAGGGAAATACATGTTCCTGACCTTGGGTGCCTAGATCCTGATATTAAACATTATTTATTTATTAATTGCATTTAAACAATTTCCCTTTAAAAAATTGTCTTACTCCTTGTGCAGCTTTTCCACTGAAGGCATATCTGTTATGAGTTTTACATAGTGACTCTTTTACTTTCATATAGTATGTTATTCATCTTCATTGCATTTGTTTAGATTTTAGTTTGGCAAAATTATCTGGTTGTAATTTCATGTTTATAACCCCATGATCATTGCACATAAATGGTGGAAAACTAGACATAAAGTAACAGTCATTTCATTAGGAACCCAAACAGTGCACAGTATGTTCCATTGCCTGGGATTTTTTAAGTCTGCAGCAATTGTTCTTCCTGAGAATACAATATAAATAATTTCCTTACTAATGTTGTTAAATCAATACACCAAATTTCTCCCCCCAGGCTACTCATGCCTAAGAGACGATCGTCCCCACAAGAGAGGAGGGAGTAGCAACACTCTTCCCTAGCAAATATACTTTAATTCCCTACTCAAAACCAACACCCAACGTCTCCCCAACTGAAGTACTAATCTCTATATTAAAACTTAACAATCATAAAAACATTTGCATAATTGCTCTGTATTTTCCTCTAGGAAACAGCATACCAATATTAGAGAACATACTTGCCTGGACATCCCAAAACATAGATAATGAAACCATCATCCTAGGTGATGCAAACATTGATTGGCTAGACATTTCCCAAAACAACCACTCAAAAACATAAACTTTTACAGCTTCTCCCAACTAATTCAAGACATCACCAGACCCCACAAAAATAACAATTGGGGCTCCACAATAGACTGGATATTAGTGTTCCACCCTAGCAATATCACCACAGCAGGCATACTACCTAATACAATTAGCAATGACCACCCAGCATGTATCCTATGAAAATCTACCCCAACACCAATACAAATCAACCAGAAATTTGACTAAGTTCCAACCATCCATATTTAATGAAACCTTAGCTGAAATAAATTGGTAACCCCTCAAATCCCTAAAACTTAATGAGGCTGTTGAATTCTTTAAATCAAAATTCCTAGACATCCTAAATAAGCAAGCACCCACCTGCCAAAAATGAATAAAACGTAACGATACAAGCTGGCTCTCAAAATTCACCAAAAAAGTCATGTGTCCACAAGGGATAAAATCTAAAAATCATGGCAGAAAAACAAAGACCCCTCAACTCTACTACAATACAACCAACTCTGTAACCAAGCAAAATGTCTAATAACCAGAGATGAAAAAGCCCACTACCTCCACCTACAAAGCCAACATAAAGATAATCCCAAATAATTCTGGTCCTCCATTGACCAACTGTTACACCCAGGCTCCCAAAGCAACCCATCCTCTGACCCACACAAAACCCCCACTGAACTTGCCATCCTCTTCAATTTGGATTCCTATTAAATGATCAAAGACGCATTCTTTCGAATGCATCTTGATTGAACTTGAAAGCACGAAAAGGCAAAATAGCGAAATGGCATATAAGAGAACTCTTTCCCTGGGAAAGAAATCACTTGGCCACTTCAGTTACTTTGCCATTTTCATGACTGTAGTCTGATCTTGGAGTTGGTATATTTAAGTAGGGGGGTGTGGGGGGCACAGCCCTCCCCACATCGGGGGGGGGCAAAGCCCCCCACTTTATGTAACGTTTTAATTTTTTTTTTTTTTTTTGTGGAACAATGATTTTTTTCCCCTTGGAAGCATTCAAAATTGTAAGCTTTCACTTACGTGGGTTCAATAAATCATCGTTCGCTTTTTTAAGCATTTGATGATTTAACAGACCCTTCAATTCCTACTTCATTGACACTACAGCTAACCTAACCACCATATTTCCTACAGTTAACACCACCACCACCAAGACAGCTGATGACACAGATCATCCCAGAAACTAATCCTACCCTTGACTCCAAACTAAAATTCTCCCCCATACCCACTGCCACAATAAAAAAACTTTTACTTAAGCTAAAACCCTATAATCTGGCCCCTGACAATCTACCCCTACACTTCCTGCAGCTAGCTGCAAACTCTATAGCTTATCCCATCAGCATACCCATTAACAGATCAATTAAAGAATCCCTTGTTCCAGACATCTGGAAAAAAACATTCATTCACCCCTTACACAAAGGTGGCAGCAACACAGACACCACAAACTTTCAGTCCATAACAATTCTGTCACCCACCTCTAATATACTGGAAAAATGCATCCATGCTCAACTCCTTAACCACTTGCTTGAAAACCAAATTCTGTCACCCATTCAGCATGGTTTCAGACCAGGACACAGCACCACTACTGCCCTCCTCATCTTCCCTGATATAGTTAACCAGGCACGGGATGCTGACAAAATAATCACTTCTCTTTTTCTAGACCTCTCCAAAGCCTTTGGTACCATTTCCTTCAGCAGCATCCTCTCCAAACTATCCCCTTCCCACATTTCTCCACCTACAATAGCTATCTCTCCAATAGGCAGCAATCTACCAAATGGCAACAATCTTACTCTCCCTTCCTCAGTACTTACACAAGGGTACCCCAAGGCTCCAAACTTGGTCCTCTCTTATTCAACATATTTATTAACAACTTTCACTCACTCTCCCACAATGCTCAGTAATCCAGTATGCTGACGACTTTACAATAATATGTGCTGCAAATTCCAGGTCTGATCTCCAGCAAATCACCCAGAATGCCCTCACTTCTACTGAATCTTGCATGCTTAACTATCATCTTGCCCTAAATCTGAAAAAAAAAATCTAAACTAGTACTTTTGACCCCTAAGAAAACCACTCACCTAGATAAAAAAACTCTTCACTATTCAAGCCCAAGACAATACCAGTATAGAAGCTGTCCCATACATTAAACTACTAGGCATTATTATAGATGAAAATCTTAACTTTGACCTACACATAAATAATAACATCAAAGAAACATACCAAAAGCTCAGTATGCTCTACAGGCACCAACACTTTCTTAGCCTCTCTACTACACAAACCCTTGCAACCACCTTTTTATTACCCTGTATCGTTTATGGCATCCCTCTCCTCACTAATATCCAAAATTCTACAAAATCCAAACTTGATATGTGTTACAACAGAATAGCCAAAGTTGCCACCAAGGCCAAATTCTCTTCCCACCACTGAATTCACTGAAACAATTAGGCTGGCTGGAACTCCCCCACTATCTTTCATTCACCCGGCTAACTACAGCGCAGAAAATAATTTACAGACCCACAGACTGTCCTCTCTTGACACTACTTGTCAAATACCAACCCAGCAGGCAACTAAGATCTGAAAGTCATCTACTTCTAAAAGTAGAAAAGCCCACCTTACCTGCTGGTCAGCTCCTCTACTCCTTCACTGTCTCCAAACTATAGAACTCACTTCCACCTTCTATAAGAAACACAGGCAGCACCACCACCTTCAAACAAATACTGAAAAATCATCTCAACTTTTCCTGGCTATGTACCTGCTCTATAACCTAACATCTTTCTTCTCCTTATATGATAACTATACTCCTTTGCTTTTTGCTACTGCTGACTGATGATATTTTCTCCATAATTATTTTTATCACTTGTTGATACTGGTACAATGATGCTGATTAATATATGTCTGTTTATACCTCTCTGATTGAATTCATCTGGCAACCAACCAAATTTCTGCTTTTATATATATATATATTCTGTATATATTACTGTAATCATTATGTGTAACACTGTTTCTACTTCTGTACCAATTAATGTTTATTTTTTTCTGTATCTGTGTTCTTGTTGGAGCTTTTCTCCCCGGACCTCCACTGAAAATGGGCTTTTTTAGGCTCAGTGGACTTTCCAGGTAAACAAATGCAACAAATAAATAAAATATTATTCAGATCTGTTTCTGGTAAATTTAAGTCCCAACCAGTATTAATTTTCCCTACTGTGTTTCAAGCAAGAAATGTTAAATTCCTCTAGGTCATCAACAGTTGACTTTGGTGTTCTATATACTCAAAAAACTATTATCAGTTCCACAGTTGTCTTTGTTGTCATAGCTGAACAACCTAGAGATTCGTGTTATTATCAAACGTGTAATAATCACAGGTCTCAAAACAATCTCTAATCTCCATCATAACACCTACATCTAATTCTTTGTTAGAATGTCTGTTTCAGTAAAATCATTTATACCCTGACAGAAAGGGTTTGCAGTCATTGTCCTTTAACCATGTTTCACAAACAATGACATCAGTCTTATAGGAATATAAAAAATGTCCAATAAGAAACTTTATTACTAATATTGCTAGCATTAACAACCAGCACAGATACATCAAATGTTACTATCTGTGATCTAATAAATTTCTGACCTGGCAAGATCCTGTCTTGAGTTAGTCAAATATTGCAATATATATGCCGCAAAAAAATTCTCTTCTCTTGTCTTGACAAGTGTATTCCATCTTGTTAAAATACATTTATTCTCAAAATTAGGCTTGGATGTTCTACACATTTCCACTTTTTAAAATGGGACATTTTTTTGATGTAGGTATTTACCCCAAAAAATCATTTAATTCACACTGACCCGTCTCTCCCTTCTCTGTGTTATTTGTGAAAAATACTTCTTAACTTCTATACAGTCTATGCTATCTGAGAGGGCTGTAAGTTTCCTGTCAACAGTCAGGGAGTCCTTAAAATGAGATCATTTGTACCAACATGAATAAAAGTAGATACGTACTTCTTTACATTAAGACATTCAAGGCTGTACTCACATCTTGTATTTTTGCTCCTGGCAAGTATAACACTATTCGATGTTCATTGTCCTCTCTGGAAATGCAAGTATTGGCTTCTCTAATAATTGAATCTTCAATTACTAGTATATCATTTCTGACCTGATGTGAAGAATCTCCCACTTCTAATTTAGTAAGATTTGCTTTATCAGTTTTTACAAAGGAAGGATCTTTGTTACCATTAGTCTTATTAATCTCTCAGTTTTTATTGCTACTACAACTTGAGACATCTTGTTAACGTCACTCTTTTTCCTCTTTTTTTCTTACAGTAATACTCTTTAATTCTTTCAGTTTCATTTGTGATTCTGTCTTTTAGCCCCACTATAATTATTTTTTCTGTTTTCTCTGTTGGAAAAATAATGTAATTTTCTATAAACTGAGTGTTTTTTGATAGAACAATGTTATAATTTCCTGTAATCTGTGTGCTGTATAAAAAAACAGTGGGCAGGATTTACGAAGGCTTGCACGGAGTGTAAGAGACGTGTAACACTCCACGCAAGCCTCGCGATCCAGGAACAGCCCGAAACTCCGTGTAAGAGACCAGCTAAAACGTCTCTTACACGGACTAGGCGTGGATATGCTAAATACCTCACTTGCAGCTGAAAGGCATGCAAATGAGGTAGAGTAGCGATCCACGAAACAGAAAGCAGCCCGTGTAAGAGCCGTTTTAGCTGCAGAAATGTACTCAGTTGACAACTGAGTACGTTTCTGCAAAAATCACAATGGAGCCATGTCAGCTCCAAATAAAGGGTGCATATGTGTCAGGCAGCATGCCAATGGCCATTGGCAAGGTACCCCGATGCAAATATTAAAAAAAATATAATTTTTTTCCGGCGATCGCTGATGTTTAAACGCAGCGCAGCCCCGCGCAAATGGGCTGCGCTGTATAAAACATAAAAATGAAGGTTATAAACCCACAAATGTGGGTTTTATGCAATACATGGAATGACAATGCAGGGACCAGCAGACCAAAACCAACATGGCCACCACGTAGTGGTTGCTAAGGGGGAAGCTGAGTCTAAGACATGTAACTAAGCATTAGTAGGCAATCTGATGTAAATGAGGGTTAGGATACTGAATCCCACAGTCACATAGCAAATGAGCACATTCTGAGTAGTGTAAGAGTTACATAAGGGGGAGGAACAGAGTAGGAGATAGGTGACATCACAGGGGGGAATGGTAGAAAGAAATGCAGTTCATTGGAGGTCAGTGTTACATGACAGATGACAGACACAGATCATGGAAAGAGGAGTGCCACAAGTTAAGCATGGGAAAGTCAAGAAATGGAAGGTGTACACTGTTACTTACACCAAAGTTTCTTGCTGGGTGTGCATGTGCACGTGTGCGCGCCATGAGGCGTGAGTAGGAGAGTGTGCGCACGTGTAAGACAGACTGAGCATGTGGGAGCGTGTTGGTAGATTTGTAACACTGTTTGCACTGGTGTGTGCGCATTTTAACCCGAATAAGCAGATACCGAACCGTGTAAGCATGCGTGCGCTCGTGTAAGCCACTGTGAGCGTGTTTCTGCTGGTATGCATGCTGCTCCCCCCTGAGGAAACATAAAGGAAAAAGGAAGCAACAGAATTAGTAGGAAGCTAGCAGGGAATACTGCTGGAGCTAGCAGGTGAAAACAATTAGCAGCAGGAAATTACACAGGCAGAATAGTAGCTCAGCCAAGCACTTAAAACTCTGCAAACAGCAGTGCAAGATGTATCTCTCAAGAGACACTGCAAGACAGGAGTAAGCTGTTAGAAGTGAAAACTGAAAAAGCTGAACTCAGAGCAGAAATGCTAGGGGCTGCCATAGCTCTCATAATGAGACATAGGCGACTTGCTGAGGATGGTGACAATGCAGATGGTGCCAGACAACCCACAGTGAGGAGACGGAGAAGAGTGTACAGGCCCAGGGTCACCCACCACGGGTTACATGAGCTGGAGATAGTAGAGCGCTATAGAGTGGACAGAGACCTCCTGCAGCAAATTGTTGAGCTGTGCAGGCCACGCCTCACACACAGAACCAACAGAGGGGAACCCATCCCAGTGGAAACCAAGGTATGTGTTGACCTAAGAATACTAGCAACAGGTACCTTCCAGAGACCAACTGGTGATATGATGGGGATATCACAGGCATCAGCCTCCAGGGTACTGCACCAGTTCCTGGATGCCATGTCAGCACATTTCGGTGATCATGTATATTTCCCCAATGCCTGTGAGGTATTGGCCAGCAATATGCATCTCTTCCAGCAAATAGCGGAATACCCTGAGGTAGTGGGTGCAATAGACTGCACGCACATATGCATCAAAGCAGTGGGGTAGGACCTACATTAACCACAAGGGCTTCCCCTCCATCAACTGCCAGGTCGTGTGTGATGCCCAGGGCATAATAATGAATGTGTGTGCTGGTTGCCCTGGGAGCTACCATGATTCCCACATCTGGCATTTGACGCAGCTGTACCAGACATTTGCCAATGGGGACATCCCACACGGACACCTATTGGGGGATGCAGGTTATGCACTGGAGCCGTGGCTGATGACACCCATCAGAAACGCACACACACCTGTACAGGAATGCCATAATGAGGCACACGCACAAACACATAATGTAATAGAGCGTGTGTTTAGGCTGCTCAAGTCATGGTTCCGGTGTCTGGACACATCTGGTGGAGCCTTGCAGTACTCACCAACTACATGTACCCAAATTGTCATGGTATGTGCTATGCTACATAATATGATCTTGCGGAAACAGCTGCAGCAGGACCAGCATAGGGCCGGGCCAAACAGCCCCCCACCGTTGCCAAGGCCATCACAGGCAGAGCATGACTCGGAGGAGGAACAACCTGAGCCTGCCCCAGTAGGCAGAAGGAGGTGTGCCCAGTATGCCCTGGCTTTGGCAAAGAGGCAATGCATAGCACATACACTGGCTCAGTAGGAACCCTGGGAATGATACACCTCTCTGACTCACTCAAATAATAACAGGGATGCCTAAAATGACATGACCTGCTCACAAACATGTACAGGGAGTGTAATATGTGCATCTGACAGAGGCAGCCCTGCAGCACCACCTCAGGCATGAATGCCATGTGTTAAGTAATGTAACACCATGTACTATATGCACACTTGAGGACCCTGACTAACATCCACCCTCACCAAGCATGAAGCCACAATATGACGATGGGATGATCAATTGCAATAATTGGCTGAAGTAATGCAGTTAGTCAAAGGGGAGCCAATGTGTTTCAGCCTGGGAAGACATGCTGAGCATGACATGATGCACCACCTGCTAGGGGTGGCGTGCAACTATCAGTCCAGGCCTCATGGATACTGGCAAAGGCTGTCAGTACCCACAGCGTGCCCTGAATAAGTAAGTCTCAAAACACAAGCCCACCTTCATAGGTACCACAAGGGATGGGAACCTAGATGTAATGCTACCCAATGCCGGAAGTCTAAACAGCAAGATGCATGCAGTGTAAACGCACACAGTATGGAGAATGTTGATATCTGTCCTGTAATAGAAAACTGGGTCAAGGCTCACATCAGCACCCTAACACTACCAGGCTACACCTCATACTGTGCTGTCCAGCCTCAAAACATGGAACAAGCTACAAAAGGAGGGTGACTAGCAATAATTGTCAAGGATAACCACACCCCCATGTTGGTACCACAACAAGAAGCAGCATGGACTAGCCATGGTCAAGTACCAGTGGCTAAAACCACCTCCCAGTATACAGCCTGCTGCAGACTACCATCCTAACACCAGGAACTGCACCTGGCCTATGTTGGAATACATGAATATATCAAGCCCCCCAAAACACATTATATTGGTTGACTGAAAATACCTAGACATACACTGGGAGCATTATACTAGCACCAACACAGAAGAAGAAAAGTTCCTAGAATCCATAAACCAAAATGCCCAGGAACAACGTACCACTCCCACAAGAGGGGTAAGCATACTGGATGTGATAATCAGCAACATGCATACTGTATGGCAAAATGAGAAGTGTATCCCTCACTGGTAAGACCAGACCATAGAGTAATCACACCGGATATACACATCCTGACCACAGTCCCTGGCCAGAAAACCACAGTGAAAAACATGTGTAAAGCATAAGTTGCACCCCTCCAAACTGATGTGGAATCCACTAAAGGCCCTGTGCAGGTGCAAAATATGGGACACACCGCAGAACCTGTTATACAGGCATTCCATGAACACAGCCAGGAATGCTTGGATTATGCAATCACAAATAACAACAAGACACAATGCCATATACGCAGGCATCTGGCATGCTGGAATCCAGCCATTACCAAACCATGCAAGAGAATGAGGAAGCTACTACATGATAGAGCAAACATAAAAAGGGAAGTAATCACTGATCAGTAGTATGGCAATAAAATATGTCCACACATACAATCAACTAAGGCCAGCTACAACAAGTAGAATCTGTGAATCCTGAGGCAATGTTACACCTGCCCCAAGTACACAGACAACCCTCAACTCCCCCCAATAAATACAAATATATGTGAGAGATGCAACCATTTATCCAAACCGGAGGCTGAGCTCCCCCAACTCAGTACTGTCAAAACTAGTCAGGAGGAGAAGGTAACCACACACACCACAAACCCAGTCCCACATAGACCTATCACAACTGTAAACCAAAGACATAAACACAGAAAAACATTCCCGGAGGCCCTAATTACAAACACACCACACCAACAGAGGCCTCTAAAGCAGACCCCCAATCAACCACAACCTCCAAACATAGCACATGCAACACATACAAAGCTGGTGTGCCAAACAGTCACAGGCCAGAAGGAGAAACAACATGCCTGATACAGTTGTAATAGGTGTCTCTATAGGCAGACACACTGCTGTCCCACTCACCAGACTGAACAAGGGAAGGGGTACAGTAAGCTACCCGTAGGCTGCTACAATACGCCACATAACACAAGTACGCAGGTCACCCCAAAGCAAGTAGAAATATGATGCAGTCATTGTCCATGTTGGTGTGAATGACCTGAGATGTACCTCCCTGGACAACATGAAAAGAGACATGGATGAGCACTCTGAGTATGTACTCCAGGCCGGCATGACACTGGCCATTTGCAGCATCCAACCCTCACCAAGAATGATGCCACAGTACAAACACAGAATGATCAGCTTTAACAGGTGGCACAATTACAGCTGTTAGTCCAAGAGGATCTACTGTCTGTCTGCTTGAGATGTCATGCATGACAAGCCATGCTGCTGTTCCAGGGATGGCTTGCACCTGTTAGCCCTGGGCGTCTGGTTATTGGATAAGGCTTTTGCCACCTCCATAGAGCCGTACGTAGGCAAGGCCGAAAAGACTAACCCACCACCCTAGAAAACATAAGTGGTAAGAAACATAAGGGTAATGCTGACCAATGCCAGATGTGTAAACTGCAATATGCATGCTCCTGAGGCACTTCCCAGTATGGAGAACATCGATGTCTGTGCAGTGACAGAAACCTGCTGCAAGCCTACTGACAGCACACCAGCACTACCAGGTTATACCTCATATCATGCATTATGGCCCCAACACCTGGACCAAAACATCAAAGGAGGGGGAGTATCCATATGCAGCACAGACACCCATACGGCCAGGTAACTGACAATGCACAAAGCAGCGGAGACCACCCATGTGCACCTAACTGTAGTCAAAACTGCTGTACAGTCTGTAGCATGCGACAGACCACACTCTCACACACAGGAACCCCACCCAGACATCCTGAAGACACCGGACAGTATGAATGTCCCACCAAATACCAAACAAGGTACTCACAAATTACCACATAGGTGGTAAACCATTATGTATGCAAGGAGTAATCAGGGACCTAGGGACACAAGTGGACAGTAACCTGTTATGTGACACTCACAATGCCAATGTGGCTAGGAAGACTGTCTATATTGGACACCGTATCATGAAAGGATTCACATCTACATCAACAGAGGTCATTGTGCCCCTGTACTGTTCTCTTATCAGACCCATAATCTAGTACAATGACTCATATGGGATGTACCTTACCTGACACCTGCAGCGGTTAGAAAGACCTCAAAGGTACCTCACCAAGAGGATAAAGGTTCTCAAATATATGTCATATGCTGCCTGGCTGTAGACACCCCAGCTGAATGCAGTCACAGACTGCCTACACAGATGCATTGTATGTCTGTTGTACAAGGCTATGTCCAACACAGGAGTAATGGACATGTTTCACCCCAGGAAATCAAAGCCATTGGAGCTGTGAGAGTGACAGATGTCATCCTCAACACATAATGAAATAGGATGTGCTGGAGGGACAGATACATAACCCAGAGGCTCCCCACACCCTGGAACAGGATCCCACTCCATGTTAGGCAGAGCCCCTCACTGACACCCATCAACAGGAATATTGCCAAGTGGATGGATGATCATAGATGTACACTGGGGGTCTTCACTGTGTCACGTCCAGACAGAGGCACAGTAAAGTAAATCATAAATGGCCATACTATTCACATAGCAAGGCGAAAGACACACACACTCTGGCTAGGCTTACAAATGCCCTAGGGTGGATAGCCTAGTATGAACCTATGAACTTATGAAGATACAAATTGTACAAGACACTAAGGATAATCACAAGGCTTACTCAACTGATGGTAGGAACCATGTTGGGAATTCACAGATATGCTCTGAATCACACAAATATTACAAACAACATACCAAACACACAACATATTGCCAACATACAACCTGACAGGTGCAGTGCACACCCCCCCCCAGAATGCAAAATATCTATCCCAGCAGACTGCTGGCCCCCTGACATTGCAGATGCTGAGGTAACAGTCATCATCTACAAAGCAAAACACACAGCAGCAAAGGTATGAGATGGTGTCCTGGGCTGAGTCCAACATGGACTCCAAGAAGAATGGAATGCCAAATCACACTACTGCTCAATGTCAGCCTTACCACAGGATATGTACCCAAAGAGCAGTGTACAACAACAGTGGTCCTTCTCAACAAAGGTGTTGCCTGAATGGATACTGCAAACTACCACCCCAGGATCCTGACAAGCTTGGTCTGCACAGCTATGGAAAGGATCAGCATGTACCGCAGACATAAAGTTATCAGGGACCTACTGACACCAGACTCTACCCAGTGTGGCTGTTGTAAGTGCAGATCCTGCCCTAAACATGTTTGATCCATTTGAAACAGTCATTAAGGTAATTGATGAGGGCAATGTGGTCCACACAGCGTAGCTGGACTGTGCAAATGCTTCCAGACAATACCCTACGTGTTCAGTATGGATATGTTCATCAGCTTAAATATAAACCCCTATGTCAGTAGAGGGGTTGCAAACCAGACCAAGGACAGAACTGACATGGTCAGACATGCTGCATCCATGTCAGACTACAAACCAGATATAAGTGGCATCCCACAAGCCTTGGTCCTGGGACCTCCCTCGTTCCGTATATATGTCCCATAGGTACAGGCCAACATGGAAGGACTGTGACTGAACATGTATGCAGAGGAGTACAAACTGCCCACCATATCTGACCCCAGCTGACACAAGAAACCCACAAAAGGGCCACATAGAAACAGACAACTGGTGCCATAGCCATGTCAGCAAGCTAATTGCAGAAATGTGTATAGTCAACCACCGTGGATATACAGTAAGTGCCCACCAATTACCACACAGGTGTTAACCCATTACGCATGCGAACATGTAATGAGAGACCTGGGGACACAAGGTGATAGATATCCTGCACTGGACAAACATGTGGCTGTAGTGTTCACAGAAACATACCATATACCCACCTAATCATGAAGGTTGTCAGATCTAGATAAGGGGAGGTCACTGTGGCTCTGCAGTCATCCTTCATCAGCGTCACAATTGACTACAATAGCCCCTGTGGGATGTACCTCAGCAGACACCTCCATCAACTGTAAAGTCCACAACAGTACCTCACCAGGAGTAGCAAAGAGCATGAACAGATGCCATGTGTTGCCTGATTAAACAAACTGCAGCTCCACACACTGCCATACTGCCCATCCAGAGGCAAGCTGTGCCTGATGTATGAAGCCATGTCCAAGCTGGAATCAATGAACATGCTGCACCTTGTACAATCTGAATGGCAGTGAGCTGTGCACATGAGAGACCTGAACCCCAGCACTGACATACATAGGACAAGCTGTACTGAATGATCCATAACACAGAAGCCACCCCCACTCTTGAGTAAACTCCCAGTACAGGATAGCCAGAGAGTCACCCATCGACACTCCTCAAGAGGAATCTTGATGAGTGGATGGAAGATGGTAGGTTTACCCTGGGTATCACTGTTATGTCACAGGGAGACGGAGGCACAGTATACTAATCATGACATATGTCATGGCAAACTCCAGTTACAATGTGTGTTGAAGGACAAACACACTCTCTAACTAGCATCAGAAATGGCCTAGGGCACATCGCTAGTGTTTGCCAATGTCCACCTATGTTGTGGAATACACTACCAATGTTGGACAAGCCTGGTTTAGGTAGTCCATATCTAAACATAATGCAACATGGTCATATGCGCACAACTGGCCCCTACACAGTCTGTTGTGCTCACTATGAAGATTTAAAGCAGTGATAGGACTAAAGCCCAGGATACTGTCCACCACAGTGAAAGTACTGAACCAGTACACTATACGGTACTACAGTGTTACGTCATTATGAAAGGATGTTGACAACTGTATGCAAAGTATCCCATGCAATCCCTGCAGGCACAGTATAATTCCTGTTGTGGTCAGACATGAAGCAGTTGGCCAGTAAGTACACAACATGACACCCAACACACAACCATAAAAGTGAGATATTGTTGAAGTTCACACTCACCCAAATATGTGGTGGACTGCAGAGTTCAACATATGGAAAGCTCACACTGGGCATGCTCGCACACTTTGATAAATGAGGCATATGTCAGACAACATGCCATGGAAAGGCTGAACTGGGCATGCTCACACACTTAGGCCATATCTCCTTTTAGCAGTTGGCCACACACATATCTGGTATTTGTACATGTCATTCCAGGAACCAACCACAACACAGCAATCTGCCCAGTGCACACAGTAAATGAATAGAGAGACATAAGTGATATAGTGGATCCCCCTCATATTCAAACATCTTCCACAGATACACAAGTTGTTCATAGGAACAGGGAATGCTATGGCAATAAAGACCTGCAAACAGTCTAACAGCAACAAATATTGTGCATCTGACAATTAAACATATGGGTGTAGAGGTCAATACTAGGCTGTTTGCCCAAGGGAATGACAGCTTAGCCAGAGTGTGCTTGGCATCTGCATCCCCAGTACAGTAGGCTACTGTGCCACTGTAAAGTAGGTCACATAAGGCAACGTGTGAGGCTAGTGTGCTGGGCCTCTGTCAAGCAGGGACACAGTGGAGATCCCAGGGTTTGAATGTGCTAAGCCTCATCCATGTTGTTGGTGTGTGCTGGAAAAGGGTTGATGAGGACCTCTAACAGTAAGTGGGCATCAATAACAGAGTGAGGGGAGCCTTATCTGCATTGTCTGGACAATTTCACTGTCAACACTGTGTTGTGATGATTATGTGGGATTGAAGTGTCGTGCCGGTACTGTTCAGAGATGTCCTCCCTCTGTGGGCTACAGCTCTGCAATGTATTAGCTCACTCTGTCTGTTGGACGGCTCATATATGGCTGGTGTACACCTGACAGTTGTGGAGCAGTCATGGGTATATGTGGGATAGCATGATCAATGCAAACCTTACACATGCTCATAGAATGCAATTGTCAAGGATTATGCAGAGTGGCCAGTATAGTCCCCCAGCATGGGTCCTTTGAAGTCTTCCACCCCAGTCTTCACAAGTGTAGAGTCTGCTTGTGCTAAATACAGTTTGTTTTCAGTGACAACATTGCCTGGGTGTGGGGATGGGATATGGATGTCCAGGGAAAGGTGGGTATGGTCAGGTATCAACAATGGTGGTCTACCTCTGGTGTGGAACAGTGAGTACCCATGTTGCAGATGGACAGGTGCAATATGTATTCCCCCATGTGGCTGCGGTGAGTGGTTCTGCCATAGCACATGGACCCACAAATTGTAGTGGCTGTAGGGTAATGTTGCAGAGTCCTGAGTAGTTCCCACACACAATATGCCTGTACCTGATGTTAACAACTGGAATGGTGTATGTGAACACCTGCATATCCCGGCACTGTTCCCAGGGAAGCAAAGTGTGTGTCCTGGATGTGGGAGTGGTGTTCTAGACTGGTTGTGTTGTGTGTTACAGGTCCTGTGGTCATGAAGCATGGTATAGAACATAACCTGCCAGTGCGATGTGCATATCTGACCCTGAAGTAGGTGGCTGCAAATGCATATCTATGCTATCCCCCACCTGACAGGTAGTACTAGATGTACATACCTGTGTAGAAATAAAGATCTCAGCACCCTATAAATACTGCAGGTGCAGAACAGATGCCCAGTAATTTGGATAGCACGCTCCGCTAATGCGTCTCCCTCGAATGCCATAATATAGTTAGGTAGGAGTTTGAACCATGCAAATGCTCAGTGTGTGTGTGTGTGTGTGTGTAGGTGAGCGGGGTTGTTGTGTGTGCAAGTCTGTGTGAGGGAAGTGTCCCTTTTGGCAACTGGGAAAACACTCTACAGGATGCACATTCCCCTTTCTAAGCACTGATGATGTCAGCACCCTATAAGTATAGCAGGAGAAGAGAAACCTCCTAGTAATGTGAATAGCGCGCATCGCTAATGCGTCCGTCTCAAGTGTCATAACATAGTTAGGTAGGAGTTTGAATCCTGCAACTGCCCAGTGTGTGTGGAGGGGGGTTAGTGTGTGTGCAAGTCTGTGGGAGGGAAATGTCCCTTTTGGCAACTGGGAAAACACTCTACAGGATGCACATTCCCCTTTCTAAGCACTGATGATGTCAGCACCCTATAAGTACAGCAGGAGAAGGTAAACCTCCCAGTAATGCGAATAGCACGCTCTGTTAATGCGTCCGTCTTGAGTGTCATAACATAGGTAGGTAGGGGTTTGAATCCTGCAAATACCCAGTGTGTGGGGAGGGGGGTTAGTGTGTGTACAAGTCTGTGTGAGGGAGATCCCCCTTTTGGCAAATGGGAAAACACTCTACAGGATGCAAATTCCCCTTCTAAGCACTGATGATGTCAGCACCCTATATGTACAGCAGGAGAAGAGAAACCTCCCAGTAATGCGAATAGCGCGCTCTGCTAATGCTTCCATCTAGAGTGTTATAACATAGTTAGGTAGGGGTTTGAATCCTACAACTGCCCAGTGTGTGTGGAGGGTGGTTAGTGTGTGTGCAAGTCTGTGTGGGGGAAATGTCCCTTTTGGCAACTGTGAAAGCACTCTACAGGATGCACATTCCCCTTTCTAAGCACTGATGATGTCAGCACCCTATAAGTACAGCAGGAGAAGGGAAACCTCCCAGTAATGCAAATAGTGTGCTGTGCTAATGCATTTGTCAGGAGTGTCATAGCATAGTTCGGTAGGGGTTTGAATCCTGCAAATGGCAACTGTGTGGATAAAATGAGTGTGTGTGCTGGCAAGTCTGTATGAAAGATATGTGCATTTTGGCAATTAGGAGAACACACTACATGATGAACATTACCCTTTCCAAACACTGATGATGTCAGCACCCTATAAGTACAGCTGGAGAAGAGAACCCTCCCAATAATCCGAATAGCACACTCTGTAAATGCGTCCTTTTCAAGTGTCATAACATAGTTAGGTAGGGGTTTGAATCCTGCAAGTGTGCGTGTTTGGATGAGGGGAGTTTGTGTGTGTGCAATTCTGTATGAAAAACATGTGCTTTTTGGCAATCAGGAGAACACACTACATGATGCACATTACCCTTTCCAAACACTGATGATGTCAGCATCCTATAAGTACAGCCGGAGAAGAAGAACCTCCTAGTAATCTGAATAGTGCACTTTACTAATGCGTCTCTCTCTCTCACGTGTCATGGCATAGTTAGGTAGAGGTATGAATCCTACAAACGGCAAGTGTGTGTGGGGGATAGTAGGGTGTGTGTGATTGCAAGTGTGAGAGAACAAATCCTTTTTTCAACTACTACAATACACCAGATGCTGCATATTCCCCCAGTAAACACAGGGGATGTCACCACACTATCAGTACAGCCAAACAGGGCTACTTGCCCAGTAATGTCAATAGTGCGCTCCGCTACTGGGTCTATTACCACTGTCAGAGCACAGATAGGTATGTTTTGGAAACTCACAACTGCCACGTGTGGTTGTGTCACACAATATGACCATGTGTGGGTTGTTGTTCATAACAATGCATGACATTGCCTAAACCAGCAATGGCAATGCACACATGATGTATGTGTGTGACACATACACATATATACCTGTGACCTTCAGTAGTTACCATGTCTGACACGTGCCTCAAGTGGATAAATGGTATTCGCAATGCATAACATATGACTGTGTCTTACTGTGCAGGGGCCGCATGCGGTATGTGTATATACAGTGTGAGTTGTATATGGTATAATCCCAACAGCAGGGGATACACATTTGGTCTGGGCCATATAGTCTACATGTAGTCGATGAACAGGTGCTGCATGTTCCCACCTGTTGTGGGAGTGGTAACATGTTGTTCCACTGCAATTCAGTGACTACATGCTGGGAACCTTTCGGCTAGTGTGTTGTAGCTACAGTAATGCTCACACACAATGTTTGGCTGGATGCAGTCCAGCCATATAAAGACATTTCTAGAGACTGTCATATTGCCAGTGTTGTTAGGGAGGACAGGTGGGTTTCCTGTGTATGGGAGGGTTGTGTGTGCCAGGCTATGAACCAGAAGGCAGTCCAACACACTGTTAGCTGCTCATGGATAGGCCCTGATGCTTTGTGCTGTGCCAACAACCTGGAGGTATGTGTATCTGTGCTGCCTTGAGATACCACCCCCCTGTCCATGTGTGTTACATGTGTAGGGGACGACAGGCATGGTATGAGGTATAACCTGGCAGTGATGGGTTGCACCTGTGAGCCATGAATCAGGAATCTGGTACTGCACAGATATTGCAGTTTACCGTGCTGAGGACAGTGTCCAGTGCATGCATCTTGCGGTGTACACTGCTGGTGTTGTGTAGCATTACTGTTAGTGTCCTATCCCGTGTGATACCTGTAGAGGTGGCTATGTAATCCGTGTCCTGCAGCAAAAGGCACTATGTGTGTATCAAGGGGCTTCGCCAATATACAATGGTCCATGGGTGTCACATGCAAGCTGCCCCTCGCAAATCATTGTGGCTTCCCTAGCATGTAAGCACACGTTGACAGCCATTGGATACCCTATGAATGACATTGGAGATTGAGCAGAATGTAGACATAGAGCACCCTTCCTGCATATTGTGGTAGCATACCTGGTGAGGGTATGATAGCAACCAAGGTCAGGCTCATACTGGTCCGTGCCACATGCTGAGAGAGCCCTTCTATGTTCCCTATCATGTAGTCCAGGGAGGTATGTCTCAGGTCATCCATAGTGGCATGGACAATGACTGAGTCATATGTGTCCATGCCTCTGACTGACCTGTATGCATGTGTTTTCTGGTGGACCATAGTGCCCCACGGGCATATCACTGTGACCTTCACCATGTACAGCCTGTTGAGCGGGACCCCACTGCAGCGGCCAAGAGAGGTACCTGACACATCTGTAGCAGGTGTGTTGTGTAGCCCTACAGGCTGTCAGTGTGTGGCACACGGGATGTGTGTGCCATGTGTGGCATGTGCTCTGTTCCGACTTAATGTATGCCTGTGTACCAGCTGCGGAGGTGTGTGATGCTCAGGCAGGATGCTATTCTGAGTCTCCAAGTATGCCCCAGTGTGTTCGGATTGCTGTCAGTGCGGGTCTATGTCAGACTGGTATTGTAGTCACTGTAGTATGTCATGCCACCTGACAGGGTATGGCAGTACTGGGTTCAGAGTGCTCAGTCCCCAGATTGGCTATGTGGTGGCATCTCACACATGTGTTGTACGTTCCTGGCCAGGGGCGAGGGTTGACTGCATACATGTGGCAGCTGTGACATTGCCACATGACTCACATAAACCACAACTGGACCATAGAGGTGATTCAAAGTTTACCTTTGCACATGCTACCATAGTAGTGTGATTGCTATGGTGATTACCAACACATAGGGCCAATGGGGAACAACATACTGAAGGTGAGTATGTGTGGGTGTACTGCTACTGATTTCATAGCACTGGCATATATGACTGCACACGTGGGTAAATGCCAGGTAAGTCATATGCAATGTGTCACAGGCAACGTACATGCGAATAGGACAGACAGTGACATTCTGTCAGGTGGAAAATTGACATACGTAGAGTACGCTATGCAGACGTCACTAGGAATCCACAGAAGCTCTGTAACTCTGCATTACAGGTGGAATCAGTTCCAGGGAACCTCAAGCAAACATGCATGCAAACAAAGCTACAGTAAGCAGGGCTGGAAGTAGTCCATTGTACAACAAAGAAGGGGTAACACTTCCAGTAGGTAACAGTGCAAATATGCAGGCACTATCAACATGTACCCAGGAATGCACAGCTCAGATGTCCATGGTAGAACTGATATTATGTCATATTTAATTGTTATTTGTATTAAATTGGTACTGCACACATATCAACATGCGCAAACATCCACATTGCATAGTCGTTGTGGGCAACATGCCACCATTACTGTACATGTCCATCATTGCGTATCACTACGTGCATTAGCTTCTCCCCTGTGCTACCTATGTATGTGGCTATCTGTTGACATCCTTACCACCGGTATGCAATAATGTGCAGCTGTTACACTATGGTACTTACTATGGGTGTAGATAACAATTCAGGACAGTCATACAGTTACTGCATCAGGCATGCTGGGATGTACACACAGTCATATCAGCACACTGTACTGTTACCAAGATGATACTAGTAATACACTTCTATGTAGTCACCCTGTGCATCAGCAATGTGTTTACCTGTTCCTGCACTGATGTTGGAGATTGCAGGAGGTGGCACAGTTTCATCATATGCACAGGGTGTGAATTAGGTATGCCTGAGTCTGCCACTGATATCACCAATTGACATGTATGTGTATGTGTGTTGGTGAGGGACAGCAGTACAGGGTAGGGCACTGTTGGTGCAGTGTTTGTGTGTATGTGGTAGCCCTAGGTGTTAACATTTTGCATGTGTGTATGCATGCACACAGTTCCACCTCATGGCTGCCATATACTGGTGTTTGTGGACAGCCACAGACTGCACCTGGCAGGTCATACAGATCAGTGTCTGTGGGCACGGACACGGTACCTGTGCCTGGCAGGGGTGCTACGGACTGTATCCAGTACTAAGCCAGACTGGGTACTGTCATCAGAAGTGGGAGTGTGTTGACTGGACACAGGTCCCTGTTGGGACTGTACAGAGCCATGTGCACGTGGTCTCCTGGGGTGGTCTGATGACAGCACATACCCAGCATTGCTGGGGCTGCTGCTGGCACTATGGGGGCATCCGCGGGCCTGTTGTCATCCGTGCCGACTGCCAGCTGCTACTGTTGCTGGCATACGGCCACATCGACACCGCAACCGTCCACCATTGCCCTGGCTCATGGACATGTCGTTGTGGAACTGCTGTAATATGTCCCCACAACGTCTGTCTATGACATCGGTGAAATTACAGATAGCATCCACGATGTCACGCATACTGTCAGTCATGCATGTGCGACATTCTCTCAGCTCTCTCAGACCCTGTCTGGTGTACCTTTCCATATGTGACTGTGCCTGCATGACAGCCCGAAACATAGCTGAGGTTGACAGACCTCTTTGGGCATGTCTGCCAGAAGCAGTACACCCACGGATGCTCCCACGAGAACCCATGAGCAACTGTCTGTGTGGTACCATCTCAGGACCCTGCCCATGGCTGCTGTGTGGGGAAGCATGTGCCACAGATACCACATTACCCTGGTCAATGCCCACTGTATACTGTCCATCACCTAGGGACAATGGTGACATAGGATGTACTGGCAGGATGACTGTGCGCAATGATGGGGTTGACAGCTGTGTACTGTCAATTGGCTGACCAATGACGGACCCTGACACACCTTCCCGTGCCATTACACAGATATCATCATGATCAGTACCTGTGGCACCAGATTCAGGTTCCCTGCTGCAGGACACCAGAGCAGCACCAGAACCTGTGGGAGGAAGACAGGAAACACAGTTTACAATGTCTACACAATGTTACCAATGATGCACTAATGCACACATGCACACATGCACACGTGGACACATGCACACATGCACACGTGAACACAGGCACACATGCACACTTGGACACAGGTACACATGCACACATGCACACGTGGATATGTGCACACATGCACACGTGCACACGTGGACACAGGCACACATGCACACATGCACACGTGGACACAGGCACACATGCACACATGCACACATGCACACGTGGACACAGGCACACATGCACACATGCACACATGCACACCCCACAGTATACACACAGAGCACTACTGAGTTGCACTATTATTACTATCACTATCAGGACTATTATAGGTATTGTTAAAACACACTCACCAGCATGGATGGGCTGCCTTGCTGAAACACCGGAGGGACCTGCAGAAATGAGGGGATTAATGTCAGTGGGCACAACTGTGTCATTGATACTGCGTATGATACAGTTCAGTAGTACACCAGTTGCCTTTCACATGTCAGCTGCTGATATTGGCAATATCACACCTGCACAATTACATACTATGTTGACAGCTACATACCAAGGACACACCTTACACATGCATAAACTAACAGTGTACAGAACAGTCAAGTGTACATATGGCATATTACCTGCATGCTCCATGTCGTGTTGCTGTGTGGATCCAGCCTCCAACATAATGCAGGTGTGTTGCTGTTGATGTTCCTGGGCTGGAGCCACAACACTTAGGAGTAGCCCCTCCAGTCTGGTGAGGGGGGGATGTGTGGCCACCCCACCTCTTGTGGCGACCTGTTGCCTGTGGATATCCGACGCACGCTGACGGACATTTCTGATTAAATCACTGCAGTGATGTCGTACCTGCCTCATATGTCCTATTATGCGTGCCAATGTCATTTACCCTATGGACAAGGTCTTGCCACAGTGCAGCCCTCTCCTGCTGATTCTGGCTGGTGCGGGAAAACAGTATGTCATTATCCTGCACCAGGCTCTGGTGTATCTCTTCATCTTCTGCAGCAGAGTAGGCAGGATTTCGCTGACACGCCATGTCCCTGAAAGAGAACACAAACAGGATATCAGCAAACTATGTCAGCAATATATGGCACACATACTATACATGATACTCAACTGTAGTGATATACTACTACTCCCATATGTAGCACGTGTGTGTCTCTTGGTGGATACACATGTACATGGCCAGATATCAGTGCTCAGCCAACACCTGTGCAACAATACCTGCCACATTCCATACAACATAGTACCAAGCCCCATCGGTCAGCACACTGAGACAGGTCCAATGCACAACCTCACTCTGGGGGTTCATACCAAGGTACTGTATGTGGAACACCATCCACTAGTGTGATCTGGACACAAATTAATCGGCCTGGATTTACATATCCCACTACCACCACCACCAGCACAGTAGACTACTTTGATATATATGTGAATAGACAAATTTTCACTTGTTAGGACTGACATGGTATCCATGCAGCCCACTGGGCCAGTGGAAGTCACAACCCACAATGCTGACCCCTTTGCAAATGCTTCCCACGGACATCCCAAAGAATGCATGGAACATGCACACACATTTCTAACCCAGACCCTATGCACAAAGGTTAAGCATCCTGTCTGGTGGACCCCAGCCAAAGGCAAATTGTATAACGATAGAAGGAGGCCACTGCAGGACAGAGCAGATTCACATAATGGGAAGGCATCTGTGGTCAGCACTGGTAATAAGCTACGGTCTCTCATAACAACATCCACGGCCAACTCTGAGAGGGAAATGGCCACAGACACTATAGATAACCACAAGGCCTTCTTCAGTTATGTTAGACATATGGACCAAAAGACTCAGATATGCTCTGAGTTACTACACACCTACTTAACATTCACTGAACCCACAGATATTAGCAACATTCTGGCAGACAGGTTCAGTGCGAATACCCCCCTCCCTCTCCCCCACACTTAGAAATACTTATCACAGCTGAATGTAACCTCCCTATCATCTCAGATGTCCAGGTGAGGGCTGCCCTCAGCAAAGCAGAACACACAGCATCAATGTGACCTGATGGTATCCCTGGATGTGTGCTATGTGAACTCCAAGAGGAGATACAACCACATATAAGACTGATATTTAACCTTGGCCGTACTACGGGATATGTACCTGAACACTGGCATACAGCAACAGTGGTCCTACTCCACTAAGGAGGCACCTCTACTGACCCTGGGAACTACCGCCCCATAAGCTTAACCAGCCTGGTCTGCAAAGCTATGGAATGATTCATTATGGGACGCATATACAGCGATATTGGGTACCTGCAGACACTTGATCCCACCCAGTTTGCCTTTGTGATGGGCTGATCCTGCCTTTGGAATCTGGTTGACCTTTTCAAAACAGTCACTACAGCCATTGATGAGGGCAAAGCAGTCCATACAGCCTACCTGGACTTGCCTAAGGCCTTCAACACAGTACTCCACTCAGGCATCATAGACAAGCTCATCAGCTTACATGTTACTACATATGTCACATGATGGGTTGCACACTGGTTGAACTACAGAATCCATGATATCAATATTCCTGGAGCCATGTCAGACGCAAAGCCAGTCACATGTGGTATCCCACAGAGCTCTGTCCTAGGACCCCTCTTGTTTGGCATTTACTTCTCAGATGTGAAAGCAAACATGTGCAGGTTGTGGATGACACAGTTCCCAGATGACTGTGAACTAAGTGCCATAGTCATTACACCAGCTGACACACACATCCTACAGACAGGCCTCACTGAAATGGACAACTGGTGCCAGAATCATGGCCTAACACTGAATGACATGTAATGTATAGTCATCCCCTTTGGGTGAAACTACGTGCACACAACTTATCACATAGACATACCTATAGATACAGACCAAAGACACATATGGAGGGTTCACAGTATGTAGACTATTAACTTGTTACTTTACATTACCTGTGTTTATCGCAGCTGGTTGCGTTTCCGTTACTATAGCTTCCTGCTACTGCTAGCCCAGCTTGATACTGACACTGATGACAGCTTCAACTTAATTTGTCTTACGTGTGTTTTTGTTTGTGTTCTTATTTTCTTTTTTTCTTTTTTTCTTTTTTTTCTCTCTCTCTCTCTGCCTCCAGACGATGCAATGAAAGTATTGCATGTGTGGAGTGGGAGTACAGGATGCTTTTGTAGGTATCTGCATAAGTCCATGTGATGGCCTCTGCACCAATTGTAAGCCAGCATTTGCTAATTGCATGCAGCCAGTTGTGTACTGATTGCAGTTCTCACTGTGATTTCAGGACAGTGCTATAAAAGGGTATGCGAGATAGGCATTGCCCTTTCAGATTGTAAGGGCGGGGACCATGCTGGTATGCTGTAGACACTGTTCTGTGAGTGTAAAGGTTAGTATCTCTCTCATGATTCAGGCTGTGTTGTAGATTCACCTTTCTCCATTCATCTCTCCTGTTTCCTGTACTAAGTGTGTATGTACACTGACACCTACAACTATATATATATATATATATATATATATATATATATATATATATATATATATATATATATATATATATACATACATTTATATATGTATAATAACTGACATTATTACCTACTAGCTACCAACTAGCATGGCTGTTTCTGTTCACATGCTACTATTGTAGAAATCCACTAGATTTGACAGTAAATATACATGACATACTTTGTGTACTACACATCCTATATTCCCTTTACATTCATTCCTACTATTACATGATATATTTATTGTGGCACAATGTTTTTGTATAACAGTCATGGCTTAGTGGTAAGTCATGCAGACTACTGTTTCCAAGGTCCTGGGTTCAGGAGTGACAGTGGGATTTTATTTTGCTTTTGAACTGACTACAGGACCTGTCAATCAGAGTGACTAAGGCACTTTTAAGCAGTTGTAACCGGGTTAGCGCTGGTTTGCGCGGAGCTCCCGCATGCGCACTGGCATTCAGCTCTGCGCACACCTGCTTATAACTGCTTAATAGTGCTTACTCTGGCGCACACCCATGCTATTTTCTTTGAAAGAAATGAAAATGGGGAGACAGGAAAGTGGTGAAAAAGGAGTCACAAAGAGGGTAAGACAGTAGGGAAACAAGCTTGGGTTTTGCAGGAGGGATGTAGGTAAGGCCCATAGCTGCCCATTTCTTCATCAGCAACAGCTGTGCATATGTTTGTAATGTGGAGTGACATTTGAAACCTTCCACCCCTGAGAGAGGTGTCAGGACAACAGTAATACTTGTTTTACAGCCAATTGTAATTGATAGTTTCCATGTCCAGCAGGCATGTGTGTGGAATGGGCAGCTATGTATGGGGCGTAATTTTTTTGTGGGTACAGAGTGCCCTTTTTTTTTTCAGGTGAGAGTGGTATGTCAGGTAAAGGAAGTCGATATAGCTGGGGAGGTAGGTTGGGTAGGTCAACAGAAAAGACAAACAAGACGCATACAGGGGCGGTGTATGACACGTGTGGGGGGGTTACACAATTGACGGGGACGGATGTTTGGATATCCAGAGCCCATGAGCCCACAGATGGCAACAGTGGAACTGATATCCCCACCCATGGGCAGTTGCCACTGTTCCTTCACTGCCCAGGATGGGGCTGTGCTGGGGGCTGTGTAGGCCGGGCAACAGGCATGCCTGTAAGTTGTGCCACCTGTGCCTCAAGCTGGCGTAGGGGCCCAAGAACAGAGTCCCGGATCTCCCTATGCACCACAGTCCGGACGCTACGGAGGGTGAGTGGTGGTTCTCCTCCGGCCACACTTGCAGAGGGGGGATGGGCCCCATCCTCTGCAGCGTTTCCACCCACAGGTGGCACAGGGCCACCGCAGGAGGGTCCAGACTGGGCACTAGTGCCAGGTGCACTCGCCAGCTGAGGTGGGAGAGGTGGGTCCGCTGGAACCCGCCTTCCCTGTCGTCCTATGTTTTGCATTATGTCATGACAGTTTGGGTTAGTAACATACAATACCATTCGCAATTAGTTGTAACAACATGCATTAGTATTCCCATTAACCAAACACCCAGATATTCACACCAGTGAACAGCGAGCATAACACATGCATAATTTGAACAGCAATACACAGTCCAACAACATGCAGGGTTGATTGATGGCAACAGGCCATCAGGTTTGGATGTATGAACAGGGCAGATGCATCAACGTACATGCAAATATGTATGACCCAACAGGACAAATGTCCAGGGGTGTTAATTGTGATTGCACATACCAATTTCATGTGGAATGGATTATATGTGGTTATAGGGTAGGGTGAAGAAAATATAACTAACACCTTCAAATACCAATACATATGCTGTACATTTCTAATAGCTGCAGATATATACACACTACTGTTCTACCTACAGTTTCCTATGTGATAACTACTTCAAGTTGGTGATAGGACTGTTACTGCTACATCAATATACATTTTATTTTTATTCTTATACGTTCATATCTGGCTTTGTTCAGCTACATCATCCTGCTACATTTGCTTTATATAGCTATAGACAACTGTGGATGTTTGGTATTTCAGACAATCATACTATCTGCATATTGCAGACTGAGAGCAACATATCCAGATTTTGGGATACACATTCCAGCTGCAGCAACATTTTGAACACATTTCGCAGTTTGGTTCTGCTTGCCACATTCATTTCATTCTGTACTGACTGCAGTATACTTTATTCAGGGGTTATTACTACTTTATTGGTGGATTCATAACTCTTTCTCACACTCTCTCACTTGTTTTAATTTTACTATTCAGGATGGTACTTACTTCTAGGCTTTATTGACATGTTTTGCCTGTAGTTATTACAATCCTTTCCAGCAGTCTCACTTCTGTCATGTTTCAGTATTTCAACAGGGATATATTTCACACATGTGATTTGCTCATCTTCTGCAGCTGTACTTTTCAGCCTGCTGCAGGTTGTGTACTATTATATTACAGGTGGGGCATCTTTATTTCAGACTTTATTTCAGACATTTTCATTTTTCTGTTTGGATTACAGACTGCAACACACTTTTGTAATCAAGCAATACTTGCAAACACTCTTACACTGTTACTTGCACATTTTATTACTTAGTGACTAGACTGCACTCTTTTTCTAACTGTCATACTTTTATATTTCTTTACAGTTACTGGGAGAGGATTACTGACCTGCCTGGTGGGGCAACCGCACCAGCCTATCGCCATAGGCTCTGTGGTTTCGCAGAACGGACACCTACAGCTGTAATATAAATGAAGTAATATTGGAATACACATCTCCATAATATCAGCTAGTTTAATTTCTTACATACATAATTAAATGTAACTTACTCAGTAGTGGGGCGTTGGGCATTTGCCAGGCCTCCTGGATCCAAAGGTTCAATTGGTCCTGCTTATGTCTCTTCAGGTCTGCAGGGTGGTGACGGACCTGCTCACCAGTCCTTGGAATCCCTGTGGCACTGGTGAGATCATGAGCCAACCGGTCCCACGCCTCAGCCCTATATGCTCCCCACAGGACCTGGCCCTGCATGAGTTGGGCCTCATGATTGTGGACTAGGAGCCAGACCATATATCTGGACTCCTCAATGCCCCACCTCTCTGCTCAAAAGCAACTACCCTCACCTACTCCTGACATTCTGGCTGCAAGTTAGTTCTACAATCGTTTATGCTGTGTATTCCCGCCTATGGGGCTTATATATGCCGTTTTTCCCGCACTTATCTGTGATTGGCCATTTTGGAATTGTATCAGCTTCACAAAACCTGCTTTGTCATGCTCCACTTTTTATTCATTCCTATATATTTGCTATTACTGCATTTCTAAGTACAGCTGTTATGGCTTAGTGGTTCAGTACCTTGACTATGGTGCATGGTATCCTGGGTTCGAACCTGGCCACTGCTTTTTATATTTTATGACTGTCTAGACAGGCTAGCAGGTGTGTCTGTGTAAAGGCAGTTTTGTTACAGCTTGCTCAACGTTGCCCGTCAGTTAGCTTGTTGGCGCGGTGCGCAGCTCCGCGCAAACGGGTTATGCTGGTTTACGCTTCATTTGGCTGTCAGCACGCATATTACACTCAGCACAGCTAGGGGCACACAAGTTTCAGCGTGTTAAACCACTGCTCACCTTCGGGCACTCATTTTACATCTGTTAAACCACTGCTCACCTATGGGCAGATGCACTCACCTTGTTAAACTGTAGCTCAGCTATAGGCACATCTGGCATTTTTTATTATTTTGTTATCTCACATTTCTTCAAAATAATTGGCCTATTTCATTACATTTTACATAAAATTTAATTTTATATGTGTACATATATGTCAGGGACTTGTTTCATGCTTATTTCACTAAAAATAAAAATTTATGTTGTGAGGGCTCGAACCATGACTGCCTGCTCTTCAGCTGACGTCTCTACCGCTATGCTATTGCGTTTTGGCTTACTTTGCATAGTTAGTTTTTATATGCTTTTCCACTTACTGCTAATTGTGGCTGAGCTTCGGGCACGCCCGCTCAAACGAGCGCACTCACGGGCAAACATCTTTACAGTTAAAAAAAATATAACATGTTCATTTACATAATTTTATGTTCATAGTCTGTGGGGGCATGTGTTGTGTTGTGTTTATTCACATTTCCATGTACTCTGTCGTGGGTGTTTACTTTGGGCACTTTTACTTTTCTGGGGGCGTGTCCGCTTGCAGGGCTTGGCCTACGGACACGCCCCCTACTGTCTTCCATGGACCGTGTTAGCCTTAGGTGTGATTCAGCATGCCCTCATGCATATGCTTGACATGCTGACATCACACCGTTTAACTGCAGCCTCCGTGTAAGCCTTGTATCTCTTATACGGAGGCTTCGTGAATCCTGCCCAGTGTCTTTTTAGTACGTATTCTCTTTGCGTTATAGATATTAATCAGTTATTTTTTCTTCTAAGTTATTTGTTGTGAACGTCTTTCCTTTCTTTTTATTAATTTTCTTCTACATGCTCTGAATTCTTTGATTGTTGAATGCTTGTATCTTGAATTCCAAAGTTGTCATTGGTAGTATCAAGTTTAAAAGGGGTTGAGTGATCTTTACATACAGTGAACACTTCTTTTCCAAAATGTATTCCTTTTGCTCTTTGCCTAACATTATTAATATTATTAGACCAGCCATTAATTTATGTAACAACAGTTCTCCAAGCTGTGCCAATTATACAAGTGCAATCATCAGTAAGTCTAGATCTACTACTAATAATAGTAAGCAAATCATCCATCTTTTGACATGAGGAACACAGATCATTAGTGTTGTCAAGTGTTATCTTTATATACACATAGCATTTAGTACACTGAAAAAGATGTTTGTGCTTTAGCAAATCATTAATTGAAAACTCATTTAAGGAATCCATTGTTAGCTACAAATGAATAAAGAATTTTAGAATAAAAGAATAATCAAAATCTGTGACCACAGAATTCAAAGAAATTAAAAAATTAGTAATTTAAGTCAAATTGTATGAGGAAATCACACAAACAGTGTACAACTAAATGTTAAATTAAGTATACTGAGGTAATGTTGTACAAGGGAAGATAATTCATAAAGTTGTTACTCTGACCTACCGTACCAGTTGTGCCAGACATACTAAAATGATGGATGCCTTTTCCATTGGCCACAGTAGCTTCTATTCACTGTAGCTTGCAGTCACACTTCACTATAACAGTAACTATCAGTGGTAAAAATAACATAAAAATCAAAATAAAACTTCTTTCACCAAACAGATACACAATAAGTCGTAAACTAATACTTGATGGTTTCTTATAAGCTCTGGAGTGCCTGTCTAAAGTTTGTGTGAATTTAAAGCTGACTAGGCTCTTTGGGATGCCTAGAGTCTGACTGTTTGCAATCTACCCCTTTCTTCCAAACAAACTGTGAAAATCAGACATAAAAAATATGTGAATCAAAGTAAATCTTCTTGTCTAAAATCAGCCCCTTTTTTTCCAGCATGAAAATCAGAGGCAAAAATTGAATACAAATCAAAACAAATCTTCCAGTCAGCAATATATCCCTTTCTTCTCACTAGCAGTGAAAACCCGAGGTATGAAATGCAGTATAAATTAAAATGCATTTTCACTTACCAGGCAGTTGTAAAATAATTCATAAACCATCACTAGATGGTTTCTGATAAGCTCCAGAGTGTCCTGTCTACAGTTTGTGTGAATTTATAGCTGACTAGGCACCTTGGGATGGTGAGAGTTTTCCTATCTACGTTCTCTCCCTCTCTTTCACCAAACAGTGAAAATTAGAGGTAAAAAACAAAACTGAAAATAAATCTTCCAGAGTACAATCTATCCAGTTGTTCCTACAGATGATGAAAATTGGAGGCAAAATTTTAAATACAAACCAAAATAAATCCTCTTTTACCAAGCAGCTGCACAATAAATAAAAAAAAAACAACAACACTGAATGGTTTCAGGTAAGCTCTGGAGTGTCCTGCCTACAATCCATGTTAATTTAAAACTGACTAGGCCCCTGGCATGGCTCTAGAGTTTCCTTGTATACAGTCTATCCCTTTCTTCCAATAAACTGTGAAAGTGAGAGAAAAAAAAATAAAACATTAATCAAAATAAATCTTCTCTCACCAAGCAGTTGCACAATAAATGACAAACCAATACTGGATGGTTTCAGATAAGCTCTCAAATGGGGGTGGGTCAAAGCCCCCAAATCAGGAACAATTTTGAAATCCTACTCCAATTCTCATAAAAAGTTAATGGGACATCAGGTTTTGCATCAGCATGCATTTTCTGTACAACAGGAAGTATAAAACTTTGTCTGGCATATTTATGATTTATGCATTTTTTTAAAAATGTGTATATTTTTTAAAAACACAAGTTTCTATGAAAATGTACCTATAATGCTTATGTGCACCTAAAATGATGTGTAAATTCATGGTCCATTTTAATGTCATACTTCTGGGACAAGTTAGTCAGTATGCAATAACCTAATGTATATTATAAATTTGTCTACCCTTCCTATCAGTCTAAACACTGTTTGCCAAAATTGGCTTGACTGAAATATGATCATTTAGTCCTGGTAGGGTAGATGCATTTAATTTTATTTGCCATCTAGTCTCTAACTCTCCCAGTTTTTTACTTACATTCCCTCCTCTGGCGTTCACTGTGACTGTGTCTAATATGGCAAAGTAAAACAATTTTTTAAAAAAATGCATAAATCATAAATATGTGTATAAGTTATTCAAGAGTTAGTATATTATGTGGTTGTCTTTTTAACCAGTCTTATAAATGTTTGTTTAAGGGAAACAGAGTATAGGATGAGTATTTGCACTAGCACTTTAAATGCTTTGAAATTGATTAATTATTTAATCAGGTGATGATGACACCTTTTAATATTGTATGCCTAAGGGCAGTCATTTGTTCTGAAGAAGTCTAAGTATGGTTAGATGAAAGCGCTTAACAACGTGTAATAAAGAGAAGTTATATTTTTACATTTACATTGACTTGCAGCATCTTCATTCCATCTCCAGGGGAATTGTTTTTCGTTTTTTACATCCATAAACAGCCATGGTAGACAGAGGAATATATTCCCCTGATTATTATGGGATATTAATATCATTTACGTCATTGTCATCTGGGAGGATTTTTTGATTCATCTGTCTACTGACAGAGTGTCTGTTCATGATTTTCACTTTCAAGAGTTTATTCAGTTTGCATACAGAACCATTGCAAGGTGTAAATGTAGTATAGTAGATAAATGGATCTCTTATTGCTTGTTAGCTGTGCAACAGCAGCATATACTTATTCCTGCTAAGATGAAAAACAAATGCCAAAGTCACTGTCCCACTTCCTTTGTAAATCAAAAACTCTTGTTTTAAAAGCACATTCATCTGCTGAGGTAATGTATATCAATTAAAATATGTCATCAGAAAACTGGGCATACACTGATTGTGGTTTTATACTTCAAAACAGCACCCCAGTTTGCTTTACAAGTATGCCAGTATGTATTTCACCGTCTCTTACTGTATATAAACATTTGCTACAAATCACTTTTAAACATTAAACGCTAGAATTTTTTATCTTGCATAACAACCTTGATAAGCATAGAAACATAAATTGATGTTTTGTGGCTGCATGTCTTTAACCACACATTGCATCCCAAGTCTTGTTTTATGTTGTCACGCACACAAACATGGACACGGTACATGGGCACTTGCACACATGCACTCACATACTAATACATGACTGGAAATAGGCTAAAATTAATTTGTTCTAGAACCAGTATGAAAAATTCTTATTACCGTTTTATGAAGAAACAAATTAACTAACTTTAACTTCACTGTAAGTTATTGTAGGACTTATGCATATTAACTGTGAAAAGCAACACACCTTTCTGAATTCAGTTGGTAAGATTGATGCAAATTTCATCAAAGTGTTTCAGTATCATTTAGACTTATAAGAAATAATAACAACCACAGACATGCATTTCCCTCACTGCCTGACAGGGTAAAGAATAGAAAGCATGTGAGTAGATTTGGAAGTAATTAGTGTGTGTGGCAACTTACAGCAAATTTATAAAATGTATGATATAGAGGTTTTCTTCCCAGCTCCTCCTCCTGTTTACTATTCATTAGCTGTACTAGGCTTTGCTGTCAGTTCAGCATTTGAATCTGTATAGTGAACTGTGAGTAAGCTGCTGTCAGCCAAGACCTTTACTGTGTTTCTACAATACAATCACTGCAGATCACAGATTATTCAAGACTCTTTCCCTTCCTTTTCTGGAACTAAAGTGCTTTTTGTTTCCGAGGAAGGAAGCAGGTGCTGGAAAAATGGAGAAAATAGCCAGGCTGTTCCCTTTAAACTCGTTTTTACCTCCAACTCATGGAGTTCTGAAATCTTTATTGGAAAATCCTCTGAAACTGCCTTTGCACTACGAAGAAGGTAATGTGGTTGCATTTTCTCTTGTTTACAAATCTGGCTGACAGGAGTCTGATTTGCATAGTGATGACTGGCTTTGCACAGGTTGTGCAGGTCCCAGACTACCTGACAGCTTGGATTTACCATTTCTAGGTTTTCATATCTTTGACAGAGATGTTGCTCGCTTTTGTAAGAAACACATGCTATACTAATTATTATATGCATTTTTGAGAACTGCAGTCCTGTTGCTTGTTCTTGGTCAGTGTCCTTTTAAAGTAATTAGCACCGATAATAAGTTCCTCTTGGTTAAAAACTGGACGGCTGCAGGGAAGTTAGTCTTTGAGGCATCTGATGTTTGCCATCTGTCAAAAGTTTCGGAAAATTTAACAGAAGCACTTATCATTTTTTTCCTTTTAAACAAGGCTGATGTAAAACATTACAGTCAATGTAAGCAAAGTAGTATAGTATTAGATAAGGAAATAACTTCATGCCTTTATTCATTAAGTGATCAACTGTTCAGCTTTCTTGTAGCAAAGTCATTTTTTAACACTCTGATGGCTGGGTCTGTCCGGATATTTTATTTGAATATTAGTTGTGCAGAATGGTGAAAATACAGTTAAGAATGAAAATGTTACATACACTGTTTAATTTCACAATCAAGTTATAGTCACACACACAGATCCTTCAAATTACATTTTTATTTATTTTTAATTTCTTGGTGGCATACAGTTACTAGTGGCTTCAAATATGTGATGTGTACAGACAGGGGAAACGATGTTGTTAAAATGAATTAACTGACTCATTTATTTACTTAAATGCCTTCTTACCTGTATTATTTTAATGTTAACATAAATATTTTCTGATTCTTTTTTCAGCATTATACAATTAAGCACAATCCTTCATATGTACATGTTTATCTGTGCACGTACATATGGAAAATAGAAAAGTATATATTATTTGTTACTTCTATGTAGAAGCTGAATCTTATAAAGCTCTGACAAGGGTAAAAGTGCTCTTTTATTGTTTTAACTTAATAAATTGTGATTTAAAAAAGTAATACAATCTTGAATCTTGTTTTCTTATTTCAATAAGAATGCAAAATCAGCTTTGACATGGTTCTTACATAATAACTTTTAACAACAATCTATTTAAGTAATTTGTATGCTGATATGGTTCCGGTACCAGTAAACCCCCCCCCCCCACCTTTTTGGCTTTGCTCTTCCCAAAGGAAAGTGTGTACTACTGTTAAGGCTGGAAAATTTCATTTTCTTGGACTAGGTTATGTTGTCTATGTATAAATGCATATAGGTAGATATAGATATATAAATATATATTTATACACATTCACATACACACACTCACATACACACACACACACACACACACACACACACACACACACACACACACACACACACACACACAAATACACAAAGACACACACATATATATGTATATTTATGTGTATATATATATATATATATATATATATATATATATATATATATATATATATTTATATCTACACACACACACATACATACACATGTTTGTATGCAGTATGTGTGTGTGCATCTACACTCTGCTTTTGGGAAGGAGTGGGTTGTGTATGGTTGATTCCTAGTACACTCTGCCTGTATCCATTATTTATAGTATAAAATGGCATATTGAATACGATTCTTCCTGTAACAAGTATCAAAGTTGTTATATTGCATCTTAAATGAGTCTTTCCCTTCTTGTGCTTTCAGCTTTTGGAAATGAAGTGAGTAAAGAAAAGAAACTGGAAGATGATGGTAGTGCCACTATAGTCCCACAGTCCGCATTCTTGGGTCCAACGCTTTGGGATAAAATGTTACCTTATGATGGAGATAGTTTCCAGTTAGAATACATGGACCTGGAAGAATTTCTTTCAGAAAATGGCATTCCTCCAAGTCCTACCCAGCATGAACATGGGCACCATCAACAGCCTTCACAGCAAGCTGCCCCACCAACACCCTCAGTCATGGACCTGAGTAGTCGTGCATCCATATCTGCCCAGCCATCTATGGGGACACCAAACTGCATGCAAAACCAAGTCACACCAGGTAAAATGTAACTGTTGTTTCACTGTGTTCCAGTGACTTGTGATTTTAGTGCACAAGCTGAGTTGAGATCTACAGCATATTACGTAGAGAGTTCCCAGACTGGTAATATGTGTTGTACTTAGATATTCCTGACTAGGGACCATATAACTTCTTTCAAGTACCTAAACTACGCACAGTCCCAGCTAGATCATTTGTATAACAGGAAATTGTGTAAAGCCGTCCAAAACATGCAACTAGTAATGTAACATTGCTGAGTAATATTCTGTTCAAATGGACAATGTGAGTTACTTGCAGTTTTCTAATACTACATGTGCATTCTGTGCATGCATGTTATATACTGTTTTATATTGTATACTTTTTTCATATGTGACTTTTGTTTCCATTGCTTGTTAGATATTAAGCCTCACCTCAACTGGATATGGTCCATTTTCCCTTATGCGGAATTTCCCCTGAGATCATGAAGCAAGGTGCCCCAAAGGTGAAGTTGTTTAGGCAGCCATGAGGGCACTTAATGCTCTTACCAGAATGAGGGACTTTTTTGAATGGGAAAGGGAATGTGTGATCCGCATCATGGCAGAGGCCCACAATACCTTTGTCATGGTACTGCACCCTTGGTGTGCCTAACGCTTACCCTCAGGCCATGCGTTTGTATCACACCCCCTTACTAAGGGATTGTGACTGTGTAAGACTGGTTCAGCCTCATCCTCACCTCACTACAGGTATACCCATCCTTTCTTGCCAGCTCTGCCAGAAATCTGACTTACTAATCATCCTTGGCTTACCTGAGATGTAGCCAGGACTTTGTCCTTTCATGCCTCCGCAGCTGGTTAAGGGTATATTCAATGGAGATAATGTTATTTGGGAAACCCCACCCCCTTTCCCTTTTTTTCTTGGGAATTACAGGCAACATAAAAGGATCTACAGAAGGCAAGGGATTACCTCTGTGATCAGCTTATTTCGGTATAGCTGCATTTTAGTAAGCAATCATTTCAACTGTAACTGGATTAACTGATTCTTGGAAGTCAGCACTGAGAGCACACATATCTATAAGTGAAAATGTATGGAGCTGTACAACCAGTTACAATTCAAAGGCAGTTATTTTTATCATCAGCCCTGCAACATGCATGACTGAGGTAGGGTATACAGTTGATCACAGTGTGATCAGATGCCCCCCCACAAGCAATATAGCTATCTTTGTGCCTGACTACATCCCCCAGCAGTAGCTGAGATGGTGCTTTGCTGCCAAGTTCACTGCATCCAAATGCCATTGTTTCATTGCTACCACTGAGGGTATAGCACTGATGACAGCTGGTGGACTGTCAGGGAAAAGTAGGAAGCTTATGATTTCAGGTTTGGGCAAGCAATAATGCCTGTAAACAATCTAGTGTCCAGTAAGAGGATACCACTTACCTTTGCAAGAGCACATGTGCTGCTTAACGGATATAGTAACAACGAGACCAGTGAGCTACTAGAAAGCAGTCCTGCTGAGGAGTTCAGTCACTCCTATATGAGCAAGAATGAGATGAGTGTTCCACTCAAGGTATGTGAAATGCAGTCCCTTCACAGAGAAAAAACATGTTTAAGGAAATAGGGTGAATCATGCTGTACTGCAGGACGTCATTGAATCGTGCTTTACTGCAGGAAGTCATGCAAGAGGACAGCCATTTCAATGTACAGAATGACTGAACTCATGAAATAAATACACTCAGTAAACTGTACTATTTCACGGATGCAGACTGCTCCAAAAGTGTGGCATTTTCATTGTGGCGGCAGTTGCTGTCAAAGCTGGTACAGCTACTGAAGAAGCAAGGCCCTTTCTGTTGGGGGGTATTCTTTGAAAATGTGTTGTGTGGGGTGCTTACTCTAAGCAGTTTCTAAACCTTTATTCTACAAAGTGGATTGATTACTTGGCCCACTCATTAATGCGATGATTGCAAACAACCAGGCCCATAACCAGATTCTACACTACGGCATGTAATGTATAGCATATAGCAGTCCTAATAGATTCCTGATATGGCCCACAAATGAGAAATTATTCATAGCAAGTACATCAGCTGCAGCATCTGCTCTGCTTAGATTGATGAGCACTCTGATTTCCCCTTTCTCATTGGTCCATTTGTCTGACTACACTGAACCAGTAAGAAATCAACTTCCTGAAGTATGTCATCAGTGGAGTAGTCCAATCACTAGCACTGTTGATATGCATTCCCTATATTATAGGTACAGAATTAAAAGAAGTGGATGGCTGGTCATTCTTTGGCTGCATCAAAATAACCTCACATTAAATATAAATAAAGTTAAGTGAAATAAGGCTGGGTCATCTGTACGAAGCAAAAGAATTAAACAAGGAGGTACATTAGCAGAAATAAGAAAGTATTGTGTAGACTGAACAATTCAAGTTTATAACACTGATAAAAATAAAGGCTGCAAAATCAGCTTGATACACTCATGGAAGCAAAGTGTAAATATATAAATAATATACAAGATACAAAAAATATTCAGTGGATGTGGAGGGATAAACCTTCCAAGACTGAATTTATGTAGCATCACAAAAGGTGTGAATTTATACTTTGCCCTTTGTGTAAGTAGGGGTTGTGGCCCTTGTCATATTTGGAAATGGAAAAGGTTGTATCTGATCCCCAAGTGATTTGTGTTTGAGGTGTCCTACATTGCAGCTGTCTGCATGCAAAACTTGACTCCTAGGCTGTCAATGGTCATTACGTGAGAACCATGGCTGCAGGTGCTGTAGGAAGCTACTGCAAAATGTTATTTTCTTTGGGTGACTGTGAGGGAATTGTAATTTACTGTCGGTGGGTTATCATTAGGTTCTAGACAAGAATCCTGATTTCTTCATTGTAAAAGGCCTCTTAGCTAAGCAACCCATTTCACAGCTGGATGCCACAGAAATTTAACCCATTCACTATGGGAACTGTTCCAAAATGTCCCCACTCTGGGACATGAGCAAGAATGAGATGAGTGTTCCACTCAAGGTATGTGAAATGCAGTCCCTTCACAGAGAAAAAACATGTTTAAGGACCTTTACAAAACACTGCAGGGTAGGACAACTGTCTGATTGCTAAATGATACCTGAGGAAAATGCCATTGTGTTGCAAGACAATTACTGTAGATGCCAAGCTCTTTTACCATATCCTGCAACAACCTGGGAAAGCCAATGTGTTTCCTATGGAAAGCTACTTAGCTTAACCAGGTTGCATGAAGAATATGCAAGTCAGTGTAGAAGACTGCTTCTAGAATCCTTCTATTCAATGTAAAACAGACTGTTGTGTTAAAAATTCTCCTAACAGAAGGCTCCTTGTGCAACTTGACTTATGTGTAACAAATTCATAGTGACTTCTGCAGACAATGTTAACTGATGTGTTTTGGAATATTGTTTTAGATCTCTGACTAATGAAATATTGTGGGTAGCTTTAAAATCTGTTCTGTTCACAACTGAAGGTTAAAAAAATGGCCCTTCTTTCAATGAAAACCTGGTTAATACACTACATTTTATGGAACCCTAATGCTTCGTTTGTGAAAGTTGCATTGTAAACTTAACCATTTTGTTACTGAAAGTGCTTCTGAAATTTGAAGCATTTGCTGAGAAGGTCTTTGTAAACAAAAGGACCTTCAGCATCTTAAGACACAAATATAATCCCTGAAGTGAATTCCTTATAAGGGGTGGGCACTGTAACACATACCAAAAAATATAAAAGTGATTGCTGCCATGGCAGATAAATGTCACTGTGTCACCTCATGTATAAAGTCATCTGTTTCTTTACCTTCAGAAGAAGCACAATTAAAATACTTTCTTGTTGTTAATGCCTGCATATTGAACAAAGACCTGTCATCCTGGGAATTATTAAGCAAATCATATTTACAAGGCATAGTGGCACTGTGGTTAATATGGTTGTAGGTTTTGTGTTTCTGTCACACCTCACAACCTATTAGCACATGAAATCTGAACAAAACCAAGGATAATGGGGCAGCAAAGGCCCAAAAATAGGGACAGTTTTTAAATACTGTTCTTATTAACTTAGAGTAACATGTTTTGCATCAGCATACATTTTCTGAATGGTATGAAGTCTGAAACCCAAATTTCTGTCATTATTTATTGATGTCAGTCTTCAATGATTTGAGAGAAAACCACAAATTTTATGAGGAACAGACCAAAAATATGAGACAAAAAACTGGACATTCTGTGAAAATCTGAACAATTGAGAGGTATGGTTTCTGTCCTGACCCCTAGTCACTCTCTGTTTTGAGTCTGCTTGTCCTGTCAGAGCCTGTGCAAGTTTTTCTCTGACTTTTCTGGTTTCCTGTTAGAAGAGTGCTGGTTGATAGGTTTCTCTTAACCGCTGGTATGCACCACATTTATTTTTGTTGTTTTTTAGTTTCTCCAAATCTTTTGGGTTTCTAATACCATAACAGGAATGGACCCCATTCCTAAGTCAAAGTATGATAAAAGTTCATGAAATTAGTATTGTTTGTTTGTTTGTTTGTTATTTGTTGTTTATTTTTGCTCCAAATTGTTTGGGTTTCTAATACCATGATGGGAATGGACCCCATTCCCTTAGTTATTTTTGCCTTTTTTTTTATTTCTTCAAGTCTTTTGGGTTTCTAATACCATGACGGGAATTGACCCCATTCCTAAGTCAAAGTATGATTAAAGTTCATGAAATTAGTATTGTTTCAATCTTTGATATCAGCAGTAGTGCTCTTAGCAGCACCCACAATGTGCCAAGTAATGACTCCTTCTGCAGGTCGTATGGAGCTACATGTATTGGTAACATATCCAAATACGATTGTAAATTATTTTTTATAAGACTCGTTGCTTCTACTACTATTGGAACTGTCTGGGTATCTTTCTTCCACATTTATCTAATTTCTGTCTGCAGATCCTGATATTTTATGACTTTGTGTCTCTCTGTATGCAAGACACTGAAATAACTGGGTGTGGCAATTTCAATGATGAGTGCTACTTTTGTCTTATAGGTTCATAGGTTTGGTACTAATCTATTGGCCCTAGGGCCTATACAAGCCTAGCCATTCTTTTCTTGGGCAGTTGTATCCGGTTTCCTAGCATCTATGTTTTGAACTGTTGGTAATGGGTGATCCCATGTGATATAGATTTCATAATTTTCTATGATGCTTTGTGGCTCATGTTTCCAGTGTTTTTCTGCCACTTTAGTACATAATGTTTGTACAGTCCCCAGTGCAACAGTCTCGCCACATTATTATGCCTTTCAGTATACAGTCCTTCTGCCATTAGTATGTCACAACCATAGCTGGCCTTAGGCAAAGGGCAACTAGGTGGCTGCCTAGGGTGCTGCTGTAACAGGGGCACTTTTCCAGTATTTATGTGGTGTAGGTAGACCAGGCTGGGGGCACCAGATGGTGTGATAGGAGGTGCAGTGGAGCCCTTTTGCCTAGGGCACCAGTTGACCTAAGGCTGCTCCTGGTCGCAACCAGCAACATGGTGTGCGACTGTTTCCAATTTGGTTTTACAAAACCTACATTTGTCTGTTTCTCCCACATGTTCAATGGACTTTGTAAACCAATGTGTACGTAGCCCACTATCTTGGGACACCTGTATTAACCTTTCATCTCTTGGTTTGAATTTGTTTCTCCTTAACCATTCCTGCATTATTTTTACCTGTGTGGCCTTTTTCCTGACTATAAAGGTCAACTAAAAGTGTTTGCTTAACTGGTGAACTAATGTGTCACTTAGCTTTCTGTTGATGAGTTACTAACAGCAAAATGTGAAATAAAGAGTCATAAAATACCCTCTCTTCAGCATTTAGTTCTTCTGTAGTTTAAAAGTAAAATATTTATTCTCCTTGTTACTTTACTGAGGAAATATAAGTAGGAATCTTATTGCTGCTTTAGAGTTTGTCTGTCTCTACAATGTGGTTTTTACATTTGAGGTATAACTCACAGGTGTGACATTGCAGTTTGTTGCAAGGAGGGTGTAACTGTAATGTTACGTAAGTACTCTTTCATCTCTGTTTGGGATATATAAAATGAATATGTAAACTATTCAAGGAACAGATATCATTTTTGCATGCAAAATGGTCTTGGCAGTGAGGAAAATACAGCTGGAAAATGAAATGAAATGAAGTGGGTCTAAATTCTCTGGCTTTTTGTAGTTTTCACTATGTCTGCAGCTTGATGTCTTTCATTTATCGTACTACATTTCTGACAAGTGTTTCAACAAAGCTTTATTTCCTACAGGAGCTGAGACTTAATTTCTCTTATTACGTGATTTACCCACAGTCCTCTTATGTGATATCACATCTGTTTGAAGTTGACATGAAGGTTACAGTAGCTGATTAGCATGTGGCATGGAGTGTTGAAAAATCAAATTATGTACAGCGTGACAGCTTAATAAGAAATGCTGTGTTATACAGAAAACATTTGTGTAGTTTAGTAAAGCTGGTCGTTCAGTTTTCACTTAGCCTGATCTCTGCTGTTCTATTTCCTTCATGATGTTGTGGCTTAATGCTCACTGTGTTTAGCATATCTTTCACCTTATGTATAAAACAGTTATCATCATTGGTAATGGTTAAAGCAGAAAGGACAGCTGTGACTGTATTTGATGTTTCCTGTACTTTTTGTGAGGGGTGGCTATCGTAGTCATGGATGTTTTAGGAGATGTGATGGCATTTTTAACATACAAGCTGGGATGCTATGTCCAACATCTATAACCTGACTTAAGGCAATGGTGTCATTTGCCATCATGTTCTGAGTACAGATTCTTTTGTTATATTTGTAACATGCAGCGTAACACGTACTGGAGTATCAGTATATCATGACAGACAAATATACTGCTTAACTCTAGAAGAGCTGCGACATAAGTTAACAATAAGTTATAGTCAGGCATGCAGGGTTGAGAGGTTCTATCGAAAACAGAAAAATGAAGTCACAGGATACTCAGATAATTATAATGTGTGTGGTTGCTAGATATCCAGACACACCCACGCACACACAGCTTTCCAGAGGTCAAAGAATTTGACATTGCTTTGAAAGGTTTTGATATTTAAATCCTTGTTATACATGTACATCTGTGTAGGAATGCATTGTTTATACCTATATGGAGTTCCTTAATACTCATATGTACTTAACATTCTCTAGCATACATATGTAAAATAGTAAACAGCCAACTACATTTTAATGCCAGGTTAACACCTAAGCTAATTTTTGGCCTGCTTTCACAAAACAATGTGAAAGCAAGTCATGGAAGAATGATTGTCAATATATAATTCAATCAATTAGACATTGTAAACATTTCCTCTTGATATCATTAATTGATCAGTATTGTTGTGGACATGTGACTATTTTGAAAGTGAATTGTATTGTTGTTGGAGTAAGGATTCTATACAAAGTTTCCTAGTTTTTCCCATACAAGGACCTCTGATGTCATGTGTTGAAATGTGGGAAGTGAGGCTGTAGGCAGGCCTACATAATATAAGCTAGTCCATACAAATTCCTACTTGTGGCAGTATGCCAGATTCAATGGATACTTGTGTACAAGTGTGAAGTGATTGTTTGTACTCCATTTAAGCAGAGTTCAGATGAAAACAGAAGGTTGTTTGCCTAGTACACAGTGCTGCAGTCTGACATTCAGCTTTAGTACACAGAGGAGACATGAAGTAAAAAGCAGTAGTTCGGGTGTGTCTAAACTGATTAATATGTTCATGTTATTAGCTACTTAATTAAGATGCTTTTACAGTATGCAAATGTGAATCTGTATGCTGTAACTTTACAATTCATCTTTAAGGGGTTATGCTGCATACCAAATATCACTTTTGTCTTGGGAGTTATTTCTCTACTTAATAAATTTAGTTATCGGAAGACCTCCTCTGGCTAGTATGACAAAATGAATGAAAATAAAAATAATAATAATGGAAATAACTTAAAGAATTCAGAAATATTTTCTGTGGTGTCAGCATCATGTATAGATTGCTGTAATCTAGACCAGTTAGTGTACTGAGGCTTTGTTTCTTTTCATTTTGATGTATGAGGAGTGTGTATCTCGAACAGGAAATTGTAAGATAATTAGTGTTATATTGTTGGGTTCAGGAAACACTTTGTAAGTAAGCATACATGCTATATATCAGAATGGCAATTCAAGCAGGATGTCTGATATTTCTAAAATAATGACTGTGAGTCTGTCTGAACACTATTTCTGTGATTTCACAGCAGGGACCTATGACTGTAGTGCTGAATGGCACAGAAATATCTCACCAAAGGACATCAATAGCTGCATGTGCAAAGTACTAAGAATGCTTTATCAGCTTCATTTGGTAAAATAAAATTTGCACAATTAAGTACATATTCATTGCTTCCATGTTTAGTAGGAGTGCTGACAGCTGAAGTGCTTCATGTAAGCCTAACTGGCTTCAAGAAAATCAAAATGATTGAAAGAAGTATTATTTTATAGTTATCATTATATATATATATTTTCATTTCTGAACATGAAGCACAGATAGGTGTAAAACAGGCTAGTTTAAATTGTATCTATGACATGTTTCGGTTCAATTTAACAAGTTTTCAAGTGTGTGGTAATAAGACTAAGACCATTGTGAGGAAGGATTTTGTGATCTTTAAAGCACAGTCCCTGCTCTTTCATTAGATAAATGTTTATGAACATTAGGATCAGCTTATACTCAGCACATAAAGTGTGTGTGTGTGTGTGTGTGTGTGTGTGTGTGTGTGTGTGTGTGTGTGTGTGTGTGTGTGTGTGTGTGTGTGTGTGTGTGTGTGCAAATCTGGCTGAAGTTGGATGCACATCAGAATAACAACAGTGACATTTAACCCACTGGCATAAAAGCAAAAATTACTAACCAAAACACAAAGTAAAAATCAACAGCTTAGCTATGAGCCCGCCAAAGCAGCCAGAAGTTGAACAAATAAAATAAACGCTTCTATAAGCATAGACTAACACAGAATTAAAGGATCTGTTACCTGAGTCCATTTACACTGGCATCAACTATCACAAACTTAAAGGACATATTACCCAAAACTATTTTCACTGATATGGACTAGTACAGAATTATAGGACCTGCTACCTGAAACCACATACACTGGTATGAACTAACACAGCATTAAAGGACTGCTACTTGAGAATATTTACATTGGCATGGACTAATAGAGAATTAATGGACCTTTTACCTGAGTTAATTTACTCTGGCATGAACTGACACAGAATTAAAGGACATGTTACCTTAGAGCATTTACACTAGCATAGACTAACACAGAATTAAAGGACCTGTTATCGGAGACCCTTTACACTGGCATGGAGTAACACAGAGTTAAAGGACCTGTTACCTGAGACCATTTATACTGGCCTGAGCTAAAACAGAATTAAAGGACTGTTAGCTAACAACATTTACATTGGCTTGACTAACACAGAATTAATGAACCAATTACCTGAGACCATTTACACTGGTATAGACTAACAGAGAGCTAAAGGACCTGTTACCTCTGCCCATTTACACTGGCATCATCTCTCACAGAATTAAAAGACCTGTTAGTTAAGACCATTTACAGTGGTATGGACTAACACTGAGTTAAAAGACCTGTTACCTGAGACCATTTACAATGACATGGACTATATGTAGTTAAAAGACCTGTTACCAGAAACCATTTACACTGGCATGGAATAGCAAAAAATTAAAGGACCTGGATCCTGAGTCCATTTACACAGACGTGGACTAACAAAGAATTAAAGTACTTTATACCTGAGACCATTTACACTGGCATGGACCAACGGAGAATTAATGTATCTGTTACCTGAGTCCATTTACACAGACGTGGACTAACAAAGAATTAAAGTACTTTATACCTGAGACCATTTACACTGGCATGGACCAATGGAGAATTAATGTATCTGTTACCTGAGTCCATTTACACAGACGTGGACTAACAAAGAATTAAAGTACTTTATACCTGAGACCATTTACACTGGCATAGACCAATGGAGAATTAATGTATCTGTTACCTGAGTCCATTTACACAGACGTGGACTAACAAAGAATTAAAGTACTTTATACCTGAGACCATTTACACTGGCATAGACCAATGGAGAATTAATGTATCTGTTACCTGAGTCCATTTACACAGACGTGGACTAACAAAGAATTAAAGTACTTTATACCTGAGACCATTTACACTGGCATAGACCAATGGAGAATTAATGTATCTGTTACCTGAGTCCATTTACACAGACGTGGACTAACAAAGAATTAAAGTACTTTATACCTGAGACCATTTACACTGGCATGGACCAATGGAGAATTAATGTATCTGTTACCTGAGTCCATTTACACAGACGTGGACTAACAAAGAATTAAAGTACTTTATACCTGAGACCATTTACACTGGCATGGACCAATGGAGAATTAATGTATCTGTTACCTGAGTCCATTTACACAGACGTGGACTAACAAAGAATTAAAGTACTTTATACCTGAGACCATTTACACTGGCATGGACCAATGGAGAATTAATGTATCTGTTACCTGAGTCCATTTACACAGATGTGGACTAACAAAGAATTAAAGTACTTTATACCTGAGACCATTTACATTGGCATAGACCAATGGAGAATGAATGTATCTGTTACCTGAGTCCATTTACACAGATGTGGACTAACAAAGAATTAAAGTACTATACCTGAGACCATTTACACTGGCATAGACCAATGGAGAATTAATGTATCTGTTACCTGAGTCCATTTACACAGACGTGGACTAACAAAGAATTAAAGTACTTTATACCTGAGACCATTTACACTGGCATGGACCAATGGAGAATTAATGTATCTGTTACCTGAGTCCATTTACACAGACGTGGACTAACAAAGAATTAAAGTACTTTATACCTGAGACCATTTACACTGGCATGGACCAATGGAGAATTAATGTATCTGTTACCTGAGTCCATTTACACAGACGTGGACTAACAAAGAATTAAAGTACTTTTTACCTGAGACCATTAACACAGGCATGGGCTAACAGAGAATTAATGAACCTGTTACCTGAGACCATTTACACAGGCATAGATTAACAAAGAATTAAAGGACCTGTTACCTAAGACCATTTACACTGCTTTGGAATAACACAGGGTTAAAGGACCTGTTACCTGAGACTATTTTTTTGAGAGCTGCACATATATCAGAGAGTTTGCACTCAGTTGAACAAGAAACAATAACATTTTTTTCTTACTGAAAGCTGATACTGTTTTAATTGTTTTTTTTTTCTTTAACCATAAAGTTAAATTTGGTCTGATCAACTCATTTATCTCTCTTGCTAGACACTGGCATGCATAATTACGTTAGTATAAAAGATATGTTTGGTAATACAGATTATTATACTGCAAATTAATGAAAGGAAAATTATATTTCCAAAAATTATTAGTGTTATTGTAAAATAAAGAGTCATGTCTCTATAAATTTGCAATAGCCAGGGTATCTATTAGAAATGTTTATGTCTTTCAGAACTATATGAGAAGACTGGATAGCATACTGTTGTTTTGTAATATACAATCTATGCAAATAATAGTTGCTCTGGCACTAACATATCATACTATATTTCATTATCAATCATTATCAATCATCTTCCCGTTTTCTAATATTTCCATGGTTAAGCTGCCTCTTTTTTCATTGTTTTAATTGCTAGAAATTGCAGGTAGTATTACATTAACATTTTCAGTGATATGTCTTTCCTTGTCATATATACGCCTGTGTCTATTTTTAATGAATATTCAGCACTGTATATTCTGATGCAAACTATGTACATGCTGTGTTTCTAAATGTTTTTTTTCCTCTCATGTATGAGCACTTACTTATATTTTGTATTCCTTCCTTCTGATGTTCTGTAACCGTATTTTATGCATATGTCAAAACTGATACTAAATTTGTAGCTTTTCTCCCTGGGCCTCCACTGAAAAACAGTTTTATCCCATTTTGGCTTTCCCAATTTGTTTACAAGTCAAAACAACAATATCAATCTAAAAACATGAATGCTATATTGAAAATATCATTGACAGAATATTGTGAGCCTTAATGTTATGTATAGGATGACATGATTTGTTTACCTGTTGGTCACATAGTTTTTATAGTATTAATGAAAATGCAAACACATTCATAATTGTTTTACTAGACATTTATATCACAGATTGTCTTCCTGCTATCCACCAACATTTAATTTGTTTTATAATGCCTGTTGCTTGCATACACTCCCTCAACATGACAATATCTCTTCCCATTTTTTTCAGTGTTAATGCCATTATGGAAAATACGCCATACTTTTTATGTTCATGTAGATTTAAAACTCTTTGTTCTTCCAACAATGAATTAGATGGCTCGGTGAGTTCACATCTTGATTACTGGAATACTTGGCAAGTTGTGGAGGACAAGACACTTAATATTACTGAGATGTAAAATAAAAAAATAGTGGCGCAGTATCTGATAATGATCTGGGCAAAGTATCAGGGTACAGGGGGTCAGTAATATCCCCCATAGATCTAAAAGGTTAGAGGAGAGAAGGGAGAGACAAGATAATCAATCCTGTAGCCCCCAACAAGGAGAACCAACCCCCAGAACAGACGGTTTCAGAAGTAATCCTCCCTGAATCTCTGCTGAAGGATAAAGAAGGTACTGATTTTATTTTTAACTTTGGGGGTTGTGTGATGTACAATTTGTCCCCACTTAACATCACTCACACCTTTGGCACTTTATTTCAAAAATGTTTTAAAATATGTGCCTTCTAGCCAGCCCAATATGGTAGATTTATTGACTGAACTCAAACTCTTTACCAGGAAGCTAAACTTGCAATGTATTTTGCCATCTAATGACCAAAGTTCTTCTAGTTTTGGTCTAAAAAGAACTAGCATTTTCAACCAATCCTTCTTACATAGCATTCAATTATTCGAACAGTTATGTGAGAAAAGTGTGAGGGAATGCTGTTATAACAACCGAAAACCCACATTTTACAACCTTTCTCCTGAGGAGAGAGAACTGTTATACAAATTGGCCAATGATAAAAGTTTATGCATCATGAAATCTGATAAAGGTGGGAGAGTGGTCATAATGGACAAACATTGTTATTCCTCCAACATGCTGACTTATTTACTTAATGGAAACTTGTTTATTGGGGTATCATGGAATGAAATCAACATTGCTTACCACGCTATTGACTTGATTTTGGAAGACATTTTTGTGACGTTAGATTTACCTATGACAACTAGGGAATTTGTAGTAGTGAAGAAGTTTAGGATTCCAGCAATTTTTGGAATTCCTAAGATCCATAAATTGATATCTGACCTCCTTTAAGACCCACTGTAGCTCTTGCTGGGTCTAAAATGGAACATTTGGCCAAATTTGTAGATTCGAAGCTTAAATCATTTACAGTGGATAAGCAACATATATTAAAAGACTCTTGGCATTTTCTTGAGATTATATCTAAAGTCATGTTTTTGTCTGATTCCCTCTTTGTTACAGTAGATATTAAAGACTTACTTTGTGTCATTCCCCATGAGGCGGGATTGGGATGGTTTCATCAACCTGTGGTCGGGGTCACAGATTTGAGTGACACTGAAGTTAGGTTGATCCTCCCATGTATGGAGCTTGTGCTGACTAACAACTTTGTATACTATGAAGGTAAATATTAACTCACAAAGAACACAAAGGTGTTGCCATGGGGGTAGCTTCAGCTCCCATATTTGTCAACTTGATGTTATGGTTCTGAGAGACCTCCATGGTTTTAAGTTCACCTTTTTCTTCTATGATTGGAGGTTATCAAAAGTACCTGGATAATATATTTACTTTATGGAAGGGCAGTTCAGAGGAATTTAAGTCTTTTATGATCTTTTTAAACCTCTTCACCGACTTTCTAGAATTTGCCCATCAATGGAACACATATTCTATTGATTTTCTCAACATCACATTGTGCAAAAATTTCAAGGAACAAAGATAAGAGTCCAACATTTTCAGGAAAAACACATTTTTGAATGCATGTTTGCATTTCAGTAGTCAATACCCTGCATGGCAGAAAAAGAATTTGGCGAGGGGTCAACTGATCAAGCTTAGGAGATTAGTTTTTGACAACTCCAGCTTCCAAGTTAAAGCTGTCAAACTTTGTGAAATGTTTAAAAGCAGAGGCTACCTGCAGGGCATGTAGGATGATATTAGTAATTTTGTGACAGAGCACAGAAAGTCTCGATATGGCTCCATTGTACGACAACCTGGATCCATGGTGGGTAAGAACAAAAACAATAATAAAAGTCCAGGCAGGTAACCCTTCACAGGTGTTGGCCCTGCAATACAGCAAAGACATCCATTCTTTGAAAAGTTGCATCAGTGCACACTGGATTACTGTATTTGGATGGCTCTGGTTAACCAACCGGTTGGGGCAACAACATAGATTTGTTTAAAAAAAAAAAGTAAAATCATCGTAGAAGCAGGCAGGAGTTATAACAATGTTTCTACCAGAGGTTGGGACATGATGCAGTGCGGATCCTGCAAACAATGTAGATTTATTTTTGAATGCAGCAGTTTTTCTGTGGAAGGTTTTCCTAGATTGATTACAGTCAAGGGTAGATTTGACTACAATACTAAGGGTGCTGTATATATAGTCTTCTGTCTGTCTTGTCTAGCATTCTATGCAGGAAAGACTATTTGACCTTTGTGGACAAGAATCTATAAGCACATGTATGCAATTGGTAAAGCCAACTCTTGTAATGCCTTTTACAAGCATTCTTTGGTGTGCAAGGATTTTAAGAAAGTTGGCTTTATCATTTTAAAGAAGGTGGAATGGCCTTAAAGGGATGGTGATTGGGAAACCTTTGTTGAGAAGAGGGAGCTTCACTGGCAACTTTTATTAAATGCCACTGCCCCACCAGACTGCCTGTCATAGGACTTCTATAATCAAGAAAAACGTGTAACGAACCAAATCCAAGAAGAAATAAGTCCAAATGGTGAAGCAAAGGCAATAGTTCAATAAACTGGTTTGAATACCTTTAATTCAATCGAAACAAACGAAAACTGTGACACAAGCGCTTTCACTCGGACTCTTCCGAGCTTTTTCAAGTGAGACAATAAAAGCTTTCAAACAGAGAACTTAAATACTATTACTTTTCAATTAATTAATTAGGCAATTAGGCCATTTCTTAAAAAAGCAGTACCTTAATTAAACATTTTTTGTTCTTACTTAGAAACTTATAAACAAATAAATATTTATACATTTAAAATTTGCACCAGGTTAAAATTATTAAATAAAACTTAATAATTTACATACAACCTTAAAAACTGCTCCCTATCTAAGTAAAATATTAATTGTTCTTATGAGCTTTTTAAAATTTAAAAAATGCATGTGTATATATGAGAAGCCTTAAAAGTTCATGAAAATACTTTCTTAAAAATTAGGGGGTGTCAGGCTTATTATAACCTAGACATAATTAGATGTGTATGATCAGAGTCTGGCCTTTCTTAATCTTAAAACAGAGCTTATGCTCAAGGCATCATTTAACCCAGGTGTTTTACTTGCATCTAACCTGAGTTGCCAGATCAGTTCTCTATATTCTAGGGTGGCGTCCCAGTCTCCCCCTCGTACATCCGGCACAACCTGTTCAAGAACTAGAAATTTGAGCTTGTATTCAGGGCATTTGAGAGAATGTTTATAGAAGGCATTATTTTCCTTCTTTTTTTCAATCTCATAAGAGTGTTCATACAACCTTTTTCTAAGTTCCCTCTCTGTTTTTCCTACATAAAAACTATTGCAGGTAACACATACCCCTAAGTACACCACACCTCTCATAGCACATGTAAAAAAACCTTGTGATTTAATATTAAATCTACGTGCTTTCAAATAAATATGTGAGTCATGTAGAATCATAGAACACTGCTTACAAGCTCCACATTTATACGTTCCTTTGCGAGATTGCTTTCCATTGATATGTGAATGTGACCTTTTCTCGAAAATCTCTTTGAGATTGGAACCTCTTTTCCTAACAAATGTTGGTTTGCAAGCTATAATAGTCTTAAAATCTTCATGAGTTTTTAAAATAGACCAGTATTTTGAAATTAGGTGTTCTATTCCACTATTATTGTTTGAAAATGTGTATGCAAAACTACTACTCAGTTGTTTATTTTTTGCTGTTGGTGACTCCAAGGATAATACAATGTGACCTTCACCTAATAGTGGCCTGTAAGAACAATCCCTTAGGTTACGGACCTCATGTGTTAGTGTGGTGAGCAAGTCTTGAGGGTATCCACACCTTAAAAACATGCTATGCAGTTTGATAATCTCTTCATTAAAATCCTTCAATTTGCTGCACATTCTAGAGGCCCTAATTAATTGCCCCTTTACAATTCCTTTTTTCTGATAGAATGGGTGCAGACTATCAAAATGTAATAACGAGTTCGAGAAGGTTGGTTTGCGAAAAATCTTTGACTGAAATTCACCTGTTTCTACGTCCTTATAAATAGTGACATCCAGATAGTTCATACACATCTAATTATGTCTAGGTTATAATAAGCCTGACACCCCCTAGTTTTTAAGAAAGTATTTTCATGAACTTTTAAGGCTTCTCATATATACACATACATTTTTTAAATTTTAAAAAGCTCATAAGAACAATTAATATTTTACTTAGATAGGGAGCAGTTTTTAAGGTTGTATGTAAATTATTAAGTTTTATTTAATAATTTTAACCTGGTGCAAATTTTAAATGTATAAATATTTATTTGTTTATAAGTTTCTAAGTAAGAACAAAAAATGTTTAATTAAGGTACTGCTTTTTTAAGAAATGGGCTAATTGCCTAATTAATTAATTGAAAAGTAATAGTATTTAAGTTCTCTGTTTGAAAGCTTTTATTGTCTCACTTGAAAAAGCTCGGAAGAGTCCGAGTGAAAGCGCTTGTGTCACAGTTTTCATTTGTTTCGATTGAATTAAAGGTATTCAAACCAGTTTATTGAACTATTGCCTTTGCTTCACCATTTGGACTTATTACTTCTATAATCAAACTTTTCTAAAATGTTTTTAAATAGTTCAATTGATCATATAAGCTATTTCATGTGTTTACTTTTTACTAATTCTTAATGCATTTGCTATTAAATTTTTTTTATACAATATTTACATATATATTCAATGGTATTGGTGGGTATATGCCACGGTGGTACGGCAGTAACGTTGTTACCTCACAGCAAGAGGTTCTCCCGTTCGATTCTCGGTGTGGCTTGGGAGTGCCTTCTGTGTGGAGTCTGCTTGTCCTTCCCGCGGTTGGGTAGCGTTCGAAAGACACGCGTGCGTAAATGGGCATGCCTTCGTTGAAGGTTGGGCGTTGAGCTGGCACCTCGGTGTTTCGTAAAAATCTACTGCCAATCATTAGCAGATCAGAGTTCTGCTGTGGTGACCCTTTACTGGGAAAAGCCGAAAGACAAACAACAACAACATGTAATGGTAAAGGTGTTCTGCATACATATATACTTGATGCAGAAAGTCTGGGAATAGTATTGTATTTTTATTCATACCTCGCAATTATACAGATTTTCAAAGAATGTCCAGATTTTTGCCTCATATTTTTGGCTCATTCTTCATAAAATTGTGGTGTTCTGGCAAATCATTGAAAAGTCATTAAATACTGAAGTCAGAAAATAATGACACACGTTTGAGTTTCTGACTCCATGCCCTTCAAAAAAATCCATGGTAACACCAACCTTGCTAGTCTATTAACTTTCTAAGTTTGTAAGAGCAATATTTAGAATTTGTCTCTATATTTGGGCCTTTGTCCCTCCATTATTTTTGGCTTTGTCCAGATTTCTTGCTCTAAGAGATTGAGAGGTATGATGCTTGTATACCTTTAAATGTTGCTGGTGTTTTTTTGGCACATTTTCTAATTGTATAAAAGGAAGGAAGTATATAAAAGGAAGAAAGTAGAAATCACAGTGTTTCTGATGAAGTTCCTTTTCAATTTGAACGAAAGTGCTCAAAACTTTGTGTAATAGGTTCATAGGTTCATAGGTTCATACTAGGCTATCTGCCCAAGGGCATTTATAAGCCTAGCCCATAGTTATTTGGCTTTCGCCACCCCTTTAGTTTGAATAAAACTATGCCTATTATTTTGCTGTGCCTCTGTCAATCAGTGACACTGAAGTAATCCCTGGGGTATATCTGCGATCCCCCATCCATTGGTCAAGATTCCTCTTGAACAAGGCAAGCGAGGTGCTCTGCCTCACATGTACTGGGATTTTGTTCCACAGCATAGGGAGTCTCTGGGTGATGAATCTGTCCCTCCAGCATGTTCTATTAATAACCGTGTCAAGGTTTAAGTCTCCCGCCCTTGTGGTTCTGAGGGATCTAGATTTTTTGAGGTGGAGCATATTCATCAAATCAGGGTTTGACATGGCCTTATATGTCAGGCACAGGTCACCTCTGAGCAAGCGGTATGAGACTGAATAGAGCTGGAGTTCTTTCAGTCGGGCAGCATAAGACATATTTTGAGACCCTTTATCCTTTTGGTGAGGAACTTTTGGGGCCTTTCCAGCTGCTGCAGGTGTCGGGTCAGATACATTCGAATGGGGCATTGTACTCAATCATAGGTCTAATGAGTGATGAGTACAGGGGACGATGACCTCCCTTGATCTAGATGTGAATCCCTTCATGATCAGGTGGGCAATGTAGAAGGTTTTCCTAACTACTTTAGCAACATGAGTGTCAAATGAAAGGCTACTGTCAACCTGGGTCCCCAGATCCCTGATGACTTCTTCTGTGCTCAGTGGATTGCCACCTATATGGTAGCTAGGGGTAACCTTGTTTTTCCCGAAGGGTATGACTATGCATTTCTTGGCATTTAACTTTAGGCCATGGCTCTGGCACCAGTTATCCGTTTCTGTGAGGCCCTTCTGAAGGATATCTGTGTCAGATGTGTTTTCGACTATGGCGCCCAGTTTGCAGTCATCTGCAAACTTTGTCAGCCATAACCCTCCTGTGTTTGCTTGTACTTCAGAAAAGTAGATGCCGAACAAGAGTGGACCCAGGACTGAGCCCTGTGGGACACCACTTGTGACAGGCTTTGAGTCTGACATGGCTCCAGCAACTCTGACCCTGTGGGTTCTGTCACTTAGCCAGTTTGCAACCCATCTTGTGATGTATGGGTTTGCATTCAAGCTGATGAGTTTTTCGATGATACCTGAGTGGGGTATTGTGTCGAAGGCCTTTGCCAGGTCAAGGTAGGCTGTATGGACTGCCTTTCCCTCATCAATGGCCTTGGTGACTGTCTCAAAAAAGTCAACCAAGTTTAAAAGGCATGATCTGCCTTTGGCAAAGCCAAACTGGGTTGGATCCAAAGTCTGCAAGTTCCCTATGTCTTTATTTATGAGTTCCATTATGATCCTCTCCATGGCTTTGCAGATAAGGCTTGTCAAGCTAATGGGACGGTAATTTCCAGGGTCGGTGGAGGCACCGCCCTTGTGAAGTGGGACCACAGTCGCGTCGCCACTCCTTGGTGCGTATCCTGAGGTGAGGCTAAGATTAAACAGCTGTCCTAACTGCGGGTTTAATTCCTCATTGAGTTAAGTGGAGCACACAGCCGGGGACACCATCCGGTCCCATGGATGCTGTGTTTTTGCTTTGGAGAGAGCAGTTCTCACCTGGGCGTTGGAGATGTTTGGGGGCTACAATCCTCTGGTATAGATATCTCTCCTTTTGGGGAGGGGAGAAGTTTGCACTGAACCTGTCAGCCAGTATGTTGGCAATGTGTGTAGGTTCAGTAATCTTCACATCATTTTGAACTAATTCTGAGCATATCTGGGAGTTTCCTCCTAGGTTTCTAACATAGCTAAAGAAGGCCTTATGATTGTCTTTTGAGTCCTTGGCGATTTTTCTCTCAAAATTTGCCTTGGATGATTTTATGAGAGCTCTTAGTTTTTACTTATAATGATCAAAGGTGTCTTACCTTTCAAGGATTTTGCTCTATCTTGTAGTAGCTTCCTCCTTTTGTTGTAGAGCTTGTTTATGGCTGGGGTCCACCAGACTGGACGCTTGCCTTTGGTACAAAGAGTCTTAGTTTTGTTTGGGATTGCCTGATCCATGCAGTCCTGTAGGTGCTGGTAGAAGGCATTTGTAAGTGATTCAGCTGTTTGAGTAATGTTTACCACTGGCTCAGGGGCCTTAAAGGAGACCACACTAGTTTTTAGAAGTGTGAAGTCGGCTTTTGAGAAGTTTTCACTGTGGTCTTTTTATTTCAGTTGTGGGCGGAATGAGGACCTCCAGCGAGATTAGTTTATGATCTGATCTCACCAGTGAGGGGTATACTTCCGGTGTTGAACATTGTGATCCCATGTTCGTGATGATGAGATCAAGTATGTTTTCTCCTCTTGTGGGGATGGTGACTAGTTGTTCCATGGCATTTGAGTTTATGAACTCCAGGAACCTTTGGGCTAGAGTGTTTGGGCTTGAGTAGTGTTCCCAGTCTATATTAGGGTAGTTGAAGTCACCTAGTATGATGGTGTTTGGAGATACATTTATCCCCTCCATTGTTTTCAGGAAGGCCATGTGAGGTTCCTGAGTTTGAGAGGGTGGCCTGTAAAATGCTACAAATTGCAGAGCAGTCTTGCCTATGGTTAATTGCACCTGGATGGTCTCCGATGCATTGTGCATTGCCACCAACCTTGAGGTGTGGGTGTCCTTTATGAATATGGACACCCCCCCTCCTTTCTTGGTGTTGTCCGGATTTTGGGGCCGGAACGCATGATATGAGGTGAAACCTGCTAGTGCTGGGGTGCTCTCAGGAGCCTTGAACCAGGTTTCTGTCACAGCACAGACATCGATGTTCTCCATACTGAGAAGGGCCTCGAGTCGTGCATCTTGAGATTGAGACTTCTGGCATTGAGCAGCATTACCCTTAGTTTTTTACTTTTTGTGTTCTAGGGTGGTAGGTTTAGAATTTGAGCCTTGCCTAAAAAGGCACTATGGGGGTGGCAAGAGCCTTTGCCAATATCCGGAAGCCTAGGGGTGACATGTGCAAGCCGTCCCTTGCGAAGCAGCGTGGCTTGTCCAGCATGTCATCCCAGGCAGACAGACATTGGATCCCCTTTGAATGACACCAGAATTTAAGCCAATTATTAAAGCTGATCATCTTATCACTGTATTGTGGCATCATTCTAGGTGAAGGTAGGATACTGCTCAAGGTCAGGGTCATACCTGCCTGGGCTACATAATCAGAGAGCTCCTCAATGTCTCTTTTCATGTAGTCCAAGGAGGTACGTCTCAGGTCGTTGATACCAGCGTGGACAATGACTGAGTCGTACTTGTACCTGCTGTTGAGAGACCTGAGTGCTTGTGTTATGTGGCGGATTCTAGCGCCCGACAGGCAGCTTACTGTGACCTTCTCCTTACTCAGTCTGGTGAGCGGGACGTCAGTGTGTCTGACTATGGAGTCACCTATGACAAGTATGTTTGGTGTTGTATTTGGCCTTAAGGGCAGTGACTGCTTTGCACACTGATTTTGTTGTTTATGTGTTGTTTGTGTGGTGTATTGAGTTTGCAGTTGCTTGGGTGTCTGCTTTGGAGGCCTCTGCTGTTTAGGTAAATTTTTACTCAGAGCCTCCGAGTATGTCTTAGTGTGTTTATGTGTTTGATTCAGTGGTGTGGTTAAGTTATGTGAGACTGGTATTGTGGTGTGTGTAGTTGCCTTCTCCTCCTGCCTGGTCTTGCCAGTCCTGAGTTGAGAGAGCTCAGCCTCCAGTCTGGCTAAATAGCTGCATCTCTCACAAGTGTTAGTGTTACGTGGGTGTAATTAAAGACTCTCTTGTGTTGCAACATTTTTTTCAGTTTAACAAGTATGCTGATCATGGTTTTGGGTATTATTGAGATGTACTTGGTTCCTTAATTGCTGTACCCTATTGTAATTGCTCCATTCCTTGTCCAACTCTGTAATTGATTTATATAAATATAGTTAAGTTTTGGTGGTTCCATCGAAACCAAGGTTAACCTCAGATATTTTGTTTAAAGGTCATTTATTTGTTGAGAATTCAGTGTCCTAGCTTAGTAATATATAAAGAATCTACTCATACAAATGTTTTTCTCTGTGGTTATACACAGATTATAACTCTTGAAGAATCAAGGAATTTATATTATAGCTACAATTCATGTTGACTGTGGTATTACAGTGGACTCAAACAATATATTTCTTTTTGAAAAATTTAAATGTAATCATCCAACCAATAATTTAAATATTTTCTTTATATCATAGAGGTATTTTGTCTACTAATGTTTATTTTGGTTGTTTTCCCAATGAAAATGTATAACTTACTTTCCTAAGGCAATTTGTAACTGATATTAACAATAGCTTATCTGCTACTAGAAGAAATATGGGCAAGATTAAAAATAATGGTCTATTTTGTAGTTTAAATGTTTTACTGGAAATAAAGTTATATATTTTTCTGAAGAGAAATGTATATTCATTCTGTAGAATTCAGACATCCCTTTGTTATAGTTTCGACTAAGAAAAACTATATGGAATTCTGTGCCCACTTAGTTGATATCTCCTGGAAAAGCATTGTATACTTGGATTATGAAGTTTGCCATATTTCTTGCATGTATAAGTTACTCAGGAAAGTGATATATACCCTTTACGCAAATCATTTTCTTACAGTCTGTAACTGAAGGAATTGACCTCATGACTTCAAAAATTAGGTAACTTCAATACCACATTTATTTTCATCATTTTTAAATTTGAAGTTATTAACTGAAAAACTAAGCATGTTTTAAAATGGTTGCAAATTAAATAAAATGTGTCCTAATACACATAATAATAGTAGTTGCTAGAGATGTAGTGATGAAACTAAAGTTAATTAGCTTTATATGATGGCTACCTTTCCTAAACTGGTTAATCAAAGGTTTCCTAAGAATGGGTGGATACACATTGTTTGTTTTATTCAAAATGTCGTTCCTAACAGTTTCAAAAAAAACTTTCATCATAACCCCTCACTATGAATAAATCAGTGATAAATTTGAGTTAATTGTTGAATTCTATTTCCTGGGTAGTCATCTGGCTTGCCCGAATGTACTGGCCCTTGAGAATGTTCTTTTAAATAAAAACTGGATGATCGCTATGGTAATGCAAATATCCATTTGTAAAGGTAGCCTTCCTAAATATTTTACTGTCAAACACTTTCTCCATTGAATTCCAAGATAAACTAATGAAAATTTTATTTTAATTCGTGTGCTCTGCTCCTATGCTGTTCTGGATCCAAAGTCTTTTTAAGACACACAGTCTTGCTGTGCTGTTTACTGCTGAAATCAAAGTCACAGAGCTTTGCATGACTCCATCTGTAGTCTGTTTAAAGCACCAAGCCTTTCAAATTGCACACTGATAAGAAATATATTTTGCAGCTATAAGCACAGTTACAGATAACTTATTTTATAACAAACGACACGCACTATTTCTGTCAGATTGTAGCATACATTTACAAAGTTTTCCTTCATTACAGATATGAATGATGACTTCTACAAAATACCTCTCTCTGTCCTTCTCTCACATAACTGAATTACTACAATTGCTATATAGAGTGCTAGTCACACACATAGATTATGTTATTTCCTCTTGGTATCTTTTTTGACCTTCTGTGAGAAGTCACATAATGTCTGTTTTTAGATTTTTCTATTGTCCTTTTGTGATTTACTTGTAAGCACTTTTGCTGATGTGAGGATGCCATTAACAAAAATCTGAAAGGAAACATCTGTACAAGCTGTTCCTACTGGAAAAACATCATGTATTGCTGAATTTATAAAAAAGGATGTCTGTCAATAGATATTTGTTCTGTAAACATGAGAAAATCATGTAATACTTGTCTTCCAATTCTGATGCTGTGAAGAGAAGCCTGTCTGTTATACATATGAATGCACATTTTACATTGCTAAACCCTATACATATATTCAAGCAAACTTTTTATTCTATGCTTTATCTTTCAGCATATTTACAACAGAATTAATTTCAGCCTTATATTCATAATCTCACAATTCCCTCTTTTTTAAACATATTCAAAACACTTTATACTGATATGTATTATTTGATCACATTATATAGAAAACACATTAAGAAACAAAACCTTTAGTCTTCTTTTGATACAAGTCAAAATGCAATTTTACAATGATATTAAGTATTACTACCAAAACTGAATTCATCTAACAACTTTTTCTTTTGCAGACCATTCTGTGAAAATATTTCATCAATAATGAGCTGTGTCTGATTTAATTTTATTTTTTTAACTTGATTAATTTATTTTTTTGCAATCACAGAATTTAATTTATAACTTAGAACTGTTTCATTAACTCTTTGCTACTGTTGAATTAGAAATAGACTAATATCTATAAAAGACAAGAACTATGTGCTACTGCAAGCATTTATACACTGCTGAAAATATATAGTTTCAATGTCATTTTAACCATAACATTTCTAAACTGCCCATACACTTTAGTTGACAGTGAAGTATACACTGAAGAATGCTATTTACATATTAGTCCATTAGTTGTATGAATACAATATTTTAATATAATTTTTTCTGTAGCTGGGGTAACCAATACTAGTACAGATCTTGAAACCTGTGATAATGAACATCCTGTACAGTATGTATTTTCACAGACTGTTTGCTATTCATGCATTTCAATTTAGTAGGTATCCTGGACCCATTTTTTTTCTCTACACATAATTTCATTTGTACTGAATTCTTTTGTATTTGTACATACAAAGACTATCATTTGTACTGAATTCTTCTGCATTTGTACATACAAAGACTGTAAAGTACATTTAGTCCAATCTTACAAATTTAATCACATTAATATTAAGCAAAGTCTTAGAAAATTCTTATGTCTCTTTAGAAGTATTTAGTGGAATTGCCACCAGAGGCATACGTCTGTTATTTTAAACTACATACTCAGCAATTAGAAACATTCATGCTTTTTTATACCAACATTGTTTTGCCAAAAACATATTAAAAATAGTGACCATTCTTGTTCAATTTTTTTACATATCTTTACTCTCTCTTGTATAGCTGTAATAAAACAATTTTAAATCATCTCTTGTATAGCTTTGCAGTTTAATATGTTGCAAATACAATTTAATACTAAACAATACAATAATAACTAGCATAAAATATCTTGGACTTTCAGATTTAATGTGTTTACTAATATTTCTAATGCATTAATACCTGTTTTTCCCTCCCCCTGAAAGAGTATTGTCAAGAAGGAATGAAATATTATTTCTTCCTGTAGCTCTATTTCAGACCCTTGTTGTTTATTTTTTCTGCAGCTTTATTTCAGACCCTTTTGCAATACATACTGCTCACACAGTCAGTGTAAAACTGAGAAAGTGCCCCTCCCCCTGTAGTACTGCAGTATTGTTTATCTCCTTTATGCTGTGAGAATAGAATGTATGTCAGCCCAACACTTTGATTATACATTTATTTTATTAGGTTACTAACAAACTATGGACTTTTATTTTATTTGATCATTTTTTATAAAGCTTTTGCTGCTTATTACCTCTAGTAGGTATTTATACCCTTCTGCACAATTGATTTGAACTGTATGTATACTATAGCCCATTTTCTGGCTGTACTTGATGCAACTGAGTTTTTTTTTTCTTTTCTTTTACTTTCAACATTTACTTGCAAACAGATTATCAGTGATATCTATGCACAATTGTGACATTTTATTACAATCACCAAATAGTGTTGCCTGTAACCATTTAAAAAATTATATTTTAATAACAATGATGCTTTAGAAAAACTCAAGCTACTTGTCTGGCAATCAGTCTTGTTGTTTATCTTATCTTTTCAACATTTCCTGTAACTATTCATCTAGTCTAGGAAGGTCTGAGCTCACATTTTATACTCTATAAACTATAGTTAATTATTTTGGCATTTTTTCTTTAATTATCTGTTAGTAAAATGCAGTTATAAAAGAGAGAGGTAGTTTTTATTTTATTTTATTTAACTGTCCTGCCATTAGTTTTACAAAGACTGCTTGACTGATACCATCTGTGATTTTATTTATTTTTAAAATTCAGAACTTTAACTGTTTGGTGTGGTGTTACTATACAATTATATAAAAATTGTAAAAAAACAAAATAGATATTAACTTAACTAACAGATGTTTATATTTACATTATTTATATTTGCTGTTGTCTGCCTGTTATTCTTGTGTATTGTAACAGATGTATTTTAGATGAAAAGAAAATACATGCATGTCTTTCTTGTGACTTTAAATCTTTATTTAAGCATGTCAGTCTTGTGACTCCTCTTATTATCTATTTTTATTTAATTTTATGCACTAGAACAGTTTCATGTAACTATTTTTATTTAATTCTGGGTGCTGCGGTAGCGTTGTCGCCTCACAGTAAGACGTCCTGTTTGATTCTCAGCTAGAGCGTATTCTGTGTGGAGACATGCGTGAATAGGCATACCTTCGTTGAAGGTTGTGCGTCAGGGCCAGCAACTTGGCACGTAAAAATCAGCTGCCAATCATTAGCAGACTGGAGTTCCACTGTGGCGACCCCTAACCAGGAAAAGCCGAAAGACACAACAACACTAAAACTGTTGTGTACCTTTTGACTATGCTATTAGAATAGCAGTTATATGGTCTACTTTACTGTACTACTGATAAATGTCTTGCTTTAACTGAATGAAAGTAAAACATTTAAGAATGATTTGTCCCTACCATCCTACCATGCATGCTTAACCATTTTCAAAACATAAACATATTATAAAATATAGTTCTTTTGCACAGATTAGCTGTGTATGCAGGAAGTTCCCAGTCTCTGTCACTTTAGCTAATTTATTTCCTTTATCCTGCAACTGCTGTTGAAGAATTTCCTGTAATGTTGCATGGTCTTTCTGATATTCTTTAGTAAGCTGTTCTGCTGAATTTGAAACTCCTATGCACTTTTGAAAATATGTATGTATAACTTGTCTAAGCTTCCTGAACTCGTTGTGTCTGTCTTTTAGAAGTTTATTACATTTTTTTGTAACAAAATGTACTAGAGGTTATATCAGTAACTGATTTGACTGTTGTTGCAACTCTGAAATAAACCTTTTACATCTGGTGACAGAACATAACTGTCTAACATTTGAATATAATGTCATCATATTAGTAGCATGCACTGTATTTTTATGAAATTGTACATACAATAAACATTTTTTATACCACACATGATTTTGTTTCAGATACCAGTCAAGTATTGTAATCCATTTGCATAATGCCTTACTATTAACTTGCAATCCATTTGCATAATGCCTTACTATTAACTTGCCCTAATAAGGTTTTACATTTGCTAATATGCTGTATATACATTTCATTCTGTTATTATTATTACCTCTATTGCATTCATACTGTATGTAACACAGAATAATTTTCTTACCAGTCAACAGAGAGGCAGATGGCCAAGCTGCTTTACTGCAGATGGTTGAAAAGTCTATGTAGTCACTTGTGAAGTTGGTACAGCAAAACTGGCAGTTTCAGTCTTACAACTTTGTCTTGTACCTTTTCTGGAGAATTTATGGAACTGCTCACCTTCCTGCAATGCAGTCTCTCTGGATGTAGACATCTATTAAACTGTATTATTGCTGCAAACTGTAGAAAACTGTAGAAATCTGAAGTACTTCACATAAACGTTACTGTGCTTTTACAGGAGTGACCTTATACAAGGCATTACCCACTCACTCCCCCTGTTTTTGGATACAGGCTAGGAACATTAGTTAGGGTCACCATTGAAAATTTTATTTTAATTTGCATGCTCTGCTCCTATGCTGTTCTGGATCCAAAGTCTTTTTAAGACACACAGTCTTGCTATGCTGTTTACTGCTGAAATCAAAGTCACAGAGCTTTGCATGACACCATCTGTAGTCTGTTTAAAGCACAAAACCTTTCAAATTGCACACTGATAAGAAATATGCTTTGCAGCTATAAGCACAGTTACAGATAACTTATTTTATAACAAATGACACTTACTATTTCTGTCAGATTGTAGCATATATTTACAAAGTTTTCCTTCATTACAGATATGAATGATGACTTCTACAAAATACCTCTCTCTGTCCTTCTCTCACATAACTGAATTACTACAATTGCTATATAGAGTGCTAGTCATGCACATAGATGATGTTATTTCCTCTTGGTATCTTTTTTGGCCTTCTGTGGGAAGTCACATAATGTCTGTTTTTAGACTTTTCTATTGTCCTTTTGTGATTTACTTGTAAGCACTTTTGCTGATGTGAGGATGCCAGTAACAGAAATCTGAAAGGAAACATCTGTACAAGCTGTTCATACTGCAAAAACATCACGTATTGCTGAATTTATACAAAAGGATGTCTGTTAATAGATATTTGTTCTGCAAACATGAGAAAATCATGTAATCCTTGTTTTCCAGTTCTGATGCTGTGAACAGAAGCCTGTCTGTTATACATACAGTATGAATGCACATTTTACACTGCTAAACTCTATACATATATTCAAGTAAACTTTTTATTCTATGTTTTGTCTTTCAGCATATTTACAACAGAATTAATTTCAGCCTTATATTCATAATCTCACAACTAACATCTAAAAAGTTAATGCTTGAACCATAAGCTCCTATAACAAACTTTAAATAGCCAGAAGTAATGTTCATGTCTCTCAAAAAATGATCAACGTCTGTGTCATTACCTTCTAAAATAAAAAAAACAGGTCGTCCACAAACCTTGCATAGTAAAAGATTCTGTATTTCTCATATAAGGATACCAATTTAGTAGTTTCCCATAAGGCTAGGGCAATGTTGGCATACACTGGGGCAGCCGGAGAACCCATTGCTACTTCCTTTAACTGTTTGTAGTAGCATTGATTAAATAGGAAATAATTATTGTCTAAAATAAGCTCAATTAATTCACATAATAAATGTACTTTGGTGCTACCTAAATCTGTGTTATTACAAAGGAAGCTTCTTACTGCTTCAACCCCTTCTACGTGTGGAATACTACTAAATAGTTTCACTACATCTACTGTCAACATCAAGTGTTTGTTTGTATTAAAAATAAAAGACTGGGAAAAATTCCTTATTTTATCCAGGAAATCCCAAGAGTCCTTTAAATAGGACTTAAGTTTCACTACTACAGGTTTCAGTACTACATCACTCACTAAGGAAATACCTTCAGTGATCGCCTGGGGGGAAGACACTATCTGTCTAAACGGGGGGGGGGGTCTATGACGCTTTTATGCATTTTAGGAATACCAAATAGTACTCCTATTTTTGAAAATTCTACAACTCAAAAGTTATACGTATCAAAATCTATTTGCTGGTTCATCAACAAGTCATAAAGAAATGAATGAATAAATTTGTAACTACGTTCAATGCCAGATATATTAACTTCTGCATAATCAGTTTCAACAGATAACAATTTTAGCATCCCCTTGTTATATTGTTCATCATTCATGATAACCAGGTTCCCTCCTTTGTCACTTCTCCTATACCTCAAATTGTTGTAACATTTCAGTTCATTAAGTGCTTTACGTTCATGCACAGATAAATTCTCATTCCAATTCTATGTTTGTTGTTTAAACCCTTTTTAAAATCATTTAAACACATTTTTTCAAACACGCTTAATGTGTGACACAAATTAGGAGTAAAACAAGACTTTTTTTTAAATCAACAGACATTTCGCAGACATTTTTAAACAAATACTGTAGGTTTAATTTTCTAGTATATTGTTTAACGTCAATAACAGTTTTTTCATATTTCGCCCTTTTTGTAGGCATTAACCCAAAGCCATATTTCAACACTCTCTCCTGTGTTTCTGTAAACACTACATTAGATAGATTGATTAAATTGATTAAAGCATACCATATAATAACCAGGGTGTTGCCTGTTATCATTTACAGAAACCACACAGAGATCTTCAGAATGTTTTTTTTTTATTCAAAAGATAAAAGATAGCAGCTTCTTAAAAAACTTCCAGATTCACTCAAGACAGGAATTAGATCCTTTGAAGTGTCCATGAATGCAGATATGCTCCCAACTCAAGTATGATGCATCTGTTATCAGAACATGAGACAGTGGTGGGAGAAATGAAGAGATTTCCTTAGTTCACTTGGGCTTTCGTTATTCAGAAGTTTGATACTTTAACCAAAGGTGTGATCTGTGAGGACTCTGTTTAATTGATTCCCTAAATGAACCCTCCTGTTCCTTAGACAATGCCAACATTTTCTCATGTTGTCTATCATCATGAGCTATTAAGGTGATGGCTAACATGAAACTCAAAACTCTAGGGAAAAGTCTGTCCAACAGCTTGTAGTGAATGATCCCCTGCCCACTGGAAAAAGAAATTCTTGTAACAGTGACCAGTAAACCCTTTAGAGACACTTTTGTTGAGAAGGCAGTTGATCTAATTTCTCCTCAATCACTTTGAGTATTAGGAAAATCAGGAATGGAACTGTAACATGTAATTATTCCAACACTTGCTCTTTAGTCAGGCAATCATTACAGTGAGGATAAATGTAAGTACCTCTCAATCTGACAGCGGCCATTTCTAGTGTAAGGCAAAGAACACTACTTGTGTGTCCAGCAGTGCAAATGAAAATAATGCTAAATGGAAGGACCGGTGATCCAACTGACATTTAAGATATTTGTGGACATGTATAGTAGAATATGTTAATAGCCATAATTTAAATCCAGCATTGCCCTCAATGGATTCTACATCATTAGAGACAAAACTTCTGTAGAGCATCTTTTGACAAAATCAAATTACATCCTCACAGTTCAAGCAAATATTCATATCTCTTGTACCTTATGTACTACTAACGAGTTGTAAATTACAAACCGTACAGTGAAATTAACCTTTATAGTGGTAACATTAAGTAGATTCTAGCGATTAAAGTCACTCCAAACACAGAAAATATTATTTTTTTGCTATTTAAAGTTCAGAAGATCTGCTGTACCACACTCTCTCAAAATGAAATGAGCAATGTACGACAATCTAGGTACATAAAAAAAAAAAAAAAAAAAAAAAACGCCAAAACACATCATTTTTGTAGATGGCAAGACCATTGTACCCACATGTGAGGGATTGTGCTCCTCTACCCTGTAACTTTAAATATATTAATTTTGGCATCACACAAGACTGAGGAGAAGAGAATGCTCAACTCGCCATTATTCCATGACCTCCCTGATTTAAACACATGCTCACTGAAGCAGTGGTGTAGTTAAGCAAGACAGCAGATCAGTGCTTATTCTGCCAGCACCTTATACCATTAACTGTTGTAGTCAGTTAATGGCAAAGCTCTTGGCTATTTAGTGGTGTATAAAATGGGGTTGCCTCTTCAAGGCAAATTGAGAAGCTGGTGCCTTATCCAGAGGTGCATTGTTGGTGACAACTGGGATTCTGATCAAAATTGTGGGATCATTATGGACTATTTTAGTGTACAGGATAGGCTACTATGGTTATGCTCACAGTGAAGGATCACATGCAGAAAGCACGGAGAATTCAGCAGGAATCCCTGACTTATGGAATTTAGCACAAGTTGTCAAATGTAAGTGTTAGTGTCCTCCCCTGAGAACACATATCTGGTTAAGTTGCAAGGGCCATTTGAGGTTGTCATTGTCATCCCCTTATTCCCATTGGACGTAAGGTTGGGGTGACATGTCTACATTAATTAATGCCACCAAATCAGTTTGAGACAATGTTTAAGGTGACTGAAAGAATATCTTCAGTGAACCAGAAGGCTAGACTGTCAGGAAAGAAAAGGATGGAGTCCATCCACTACATCAGTGTACTGAAGTGATACAAAAAAGTAGAAATTGTTGGGGTTAACTTGCAAGCTGAAGTTTATATGGAAGAAATCAGAGAATCTGTACCTGAAGTTCAATTAGTAGAATCCTTGTCAAAACTACAAAAGCAGAAAATAAGAGGATTTTTATTAAAAAATAAAGGAATATTCTCAGAAATATCTGGGAGAACTAAACTGGCAGAACATAACATAGAGACAACTCCTGGGATGATGCTTAAATTGAGATATTACAGCATGTCAGTGTCTGAGAACAAATTAGTAAGAGAAGAAGATAAAATAGTGCACATTTAGTAGTGATAGAAGCATCACAGAGTGAATGGAGCAGTCCAGTAGTGAAGTCCAGTAGTGAAAATTCATAACAGGATGGAAGTATCAGATTCTGTAAGGACTTTGGGAAACTGTAGGGCATTTCAAAGTTTGACAGCTATCCCATGGCCAGAAATGATATGCTGCTAGAGAACTTAAGAAAGGCCAGAAACTTGACAGCACTAGACATGACTAACGGGTATGGCAGACATGGTTTTCACCCTTTCCCAAAGAAAAACAGCCTTTGTAATCCCTAATGGTCTGTTTCAGTACAAAGTACTATTTTTGGCCTATAGGGGACTCCAGTCACCTTTCAGAGACTGATGAGTAAAATACTAAAGCCTCACTTCTGATATGCTTGCAGCATACTGGGATGACATGGTCATCTTTTAGGTGGGATGGGAGTGTCACTTACTAAAGCTGCAGTCTGTGTTAGAAAAGTAAGCTGGATGTGATGGAAACAAAATATTTCACATAATCTGTAGATAGAAGGGTATAAGACCACAAAAAAATCAAATAGAGGGCATAAAAAATGGTTATACCCCTCCCTTCACTAAAAGTCAGATGAAAGCTTTTCTTTGACAGTTTGAGTGCTGCAGAAAACTTCTATGTAATTCTGCAACTGTTGCGTGTCTGTTTTTCATATGTCAGAAAAGAAAGAGCTCCCATCAATGTGCAATGGTCACTTGAGATAGATGGATCATTTAATGGGCTAAAAAGTATCTTATATTCTAAGCTAATGTTACTGACTCCTGATTTCATTAAATAACGTACCCTTTATATTGATGTATCAGAGGTAGGTTTGGGATAGTGCTGTCCCAATATATTCAATGTAAGGAGAACTCTGTGTGCTATACCAAGTGCAAATTAACCAATGCTGAAAAAGATGTTTAGCCATTGAAAGAATGTGTGTAGCTGTGAAGCTGAACTTTTACTCTCAGATCTATGCATGTATGTATGTATGTATTCATTTATTTATATTTGTCTGTTTGCCAGGGTAGAGCACTGATCTCAATGGACCATTTGCAGGCACAGCCTTGGAAAATAGAATCACATAAGAAATGAACAAAATATATTTATAGAAACAAGGATATGCTAAAAAACATACACATATTTACAGATGTAAGAATATGCTACAACATTTAGTTCAAAAAGCAGTTTACAGAGTCAAAATATGGATGGAATAGTGGAGTTATGTTTAGCAGAGCTTTTTGGATAAGATAAAACCATAATGATTGAGAGGGCTTATTCTACAAGGATAGCAGCATATTATTATATAGAAAGGGTATGAAGACATTGAACAGGCAAGTGGGAATAGTTGCAGGAAAGGACACCATGAGTAGAAGATGGCAGAATAGTGGGAGAGATGTGCAGAAGCAGTAAGAGAAGAAAGGAAAGAAGTGTGAGAGATGCAAAGAGAAGGAGCTTGGACGAAGGAGAGGCAGGTAGTGAGGGAATGACAAGATAAGATAAAGAAGGATGAAACAGATGTAAAGGGATGTGTGACACAGCTGCACGGTTCATATAACGCTACATGTACTGTTTATTAGGTAGGCATTTCATCCTAGCAATTCATTATGTACTACTGCAATGGCTGCGTAAACAGACAGATGGCAATACAAAGTTGTGCTGATTCGCACCATACCTCCAGACCTCAATACATAGAGACCTGCAGGCCTAGATTATCTAATAACAATGTGGATGGGCTGTTGAGACCCTTCAACCCATCATAGTAGACTGATGGGTCTGTGCTGGGAGGGAGGTAGTCATAACATCATCTGCACGGAAAAAGTTGAATCCTTAAAAGTGTGTTGTGCATCGGAAAATGTAGAATACATATTTAAAATTGTATAAAGGGACTTGTGATGGTAAAAGTCTTACAGTATTTGAGCTGGGCAATCACTTAAATTAATCGGCTAGTGGAAAGTTGTTTGATTACTTAGTGCTGTGTAAAAGTTGGTGGCCTGCTCAAGACAAATCAGGAAGTTGGTTCTTCATCTTGAGATGCATCATGGGTTGGAGGAGCAGCTGTCTTGACCAAAAGATCTGTGGAGTATAGCCTAATTAGGCTTGTTGTGGCTGTGGGCTCATGTAAGCTCGTGAAAAGGTGTCTGTGTTTGGTGACACTGAAGTGGACGCCTGCCTGGGCTTGATGCTGTGATTTATCATTTTAGCAGCCTTAAATACTGAAAGGATGTTTGTAAAGTGTTTTGTATAGATTATGGCTTTGTGTGAAGGTACTGTTCATATTGTATAAAGACTTTATTTTATTGTCAGCTTTGTTTTGAATAATAAAACTGTGTTTTTGTGTTTTTACAAATTTGTGCCACCAGTAGTTTTTAAACTTGCTATATATAGCTGTATATGTGAGTATGTATACACATACATATGGCTGTGTGTATCTGTATGATATACATTTATTTATATATGTATATATTTATATTTGTGTATATATGTATTATTTACAAGCACACACACACACACACACACACGCACACACGCACACGCACACACACACACACACACACACACACACACACACACACACACACACACACACACATACATGCTCACCACAGCCAGTATTACTTACATACACATAAACTGACTGTAAATTTATTTTTGTAAAATACATGGCAGTTCCCATTTCAGTTTTAAGTACTCCATATTCACTCTCTATATACATGAAATAAAACAAATTGTTAAAGTAGTTTGTTTCCATTTTATAAATCAGAAGAATGCCACTATGATACCAGCCTCAAAACTTAAAGCAATTGCATTGAGACAGCGTAAACTGCCCCTGCAGGCAAAATTGTGTCAGGTTAGAAAGTATAAGATTCTTTTAAACAACACACATAAATTCTAGTGCTTTTAACAATAGTTAGGATCTTTTTATAAATATTATTTAGTAATCCTAAGTAACACTACATAGGAGTACAAAGATAGATGTACACCTTCCAGTTTATGTAAATACTGAGATTCGTCCATGTTCTGACTTCACTGTTTTTTTTTAATAATTGCTGCGGAACTGTACTGCATATATAATTTCAATACAAACCCTACAAGCTATTTGTTGCAATAATTACATAAGCTAATAATAAAACTGTCATTCAAGCATAATTCCTGGCTATAGAGTTGCTGTAGTTAAAAGCTACGTGAATGTAACAGCTGTAGACAACTTAATTAGTTAATTAAGGAGACTGTGTAGTCAAACTTCATACAGTAATTTACAGCATAACTAAAATTATTGTATGTGATTATTAACCAGGAAGGAGACAGATCTGTGTGTGTGTGTGTGTGTGTGTGTGTGTGTGTGTGTGTGTGTGTGTGTGTGTGTGTGTGTGTGTGAAAATGTTATTGTGAGCAAACTCAAAAGTCTTTTAGTCTAATTTTATACAATATACGAGACTATTGACTGTTGTGTCTGTCACATTTATATTTTAGAAACAAAAATGGCAAATTAAGAATTGTGATTTATCCATCAGTCATAACTTCCACTATTCCTATTATTATGTTTTATTTATTCTCTCATCTTCCTTATTCATTTTTTAAAACTTGAGGCCGGATTTATGAAGGCTTGCACAGAGTCTAAGAGTAGTGTAAGACGACAGACAGCCAATGTGTCTGCCGAGCGATCCAGCAATAGCCGGCAGGGGCGTGCATGAGAGCTTCTAAAGCTACTCTTGCACGGACAGTGTTATGGTATGAAAATTACCTCATTTGCTGCTGAAAGCTATGCAAATGAGGTAAATTTGTGATCCAGGAAACACTAACCTGTCCGTGTAAGAGTATTGTTATTTACATTAATGTACTCCATTGGTAACGGAGTACCGTTCTGCAAATAGCTAAACAGAGCTATGACAGCTCCAAATAAAGGATGCATCTAGTTGAGGAAGCATGCCAATGGCCAAATATAAGGCCATTGGTATTTGCAAATGTTGTAAATCCTTAAAATCCATTTTTTTCCCTGATCGCCGATGTTTAAGCGTAGCGCAGCACCACGCAAATGTGCGGCGCTTTAAATAAAATGAAAAAAATTGAAAAATAGCCAAAAATGGGCATTTTCACTAAAAAGCTTGTTCTGCCATGCTGGTGAATGGCAGGCTGAAAACAATATGGCCACTGAGTAGTGGTTGCTAAGGGGGGGAAGCTCAGTGTGAGAGATGTAACCAAGCATTAGTAGGCAATCCTATGCAAATGAGGATAAGGATAGTGAATCCCAATTTTCCCCGGCATGTGAGCCATGTCCCTAGAGTGTAAGTGTAGGAGTAGGGGAGTAGTAGATTAGAAGATAGGTGACATCATGAGTTGCTCAGGATTGCAAGAGGTGTGTCTACAGTTGTCCTAGCTGAAAACAAGAAACCAAAGGTGTACGCCGTGGATGTATCTGAAATTTCTTGCAGACATGCTTACACTGTGTGCGCGCGTGTGCGCTTGTTTGCATGGCGCTGCCCCTTGTGGAAACAGAAAGGGAAAAGGAAGGAAAAGAAGTAGTAGGAAGTTAACCAAGGAGAACTAGCAGAGCTGCCAGGTGAAATATATCACAATCAGCCAATTACACAGGCAGTAGACTAGTCCAGCCCAGTCCAGCACTTTAAACTCTGCAAACAGAAGTATCCCCTGTTTTTTCCCAAGAAGTCTGCAACACTGTAGTATACAAAGAGTGAAAACTTAAAAAGCTTAAGTCAGACAAAATGTTAGGGGCTGCTACTGCTATCATAAACCAACATGTGCAAGATGCTGAGGGTGGTGATGTTGTGAATGCTGCTGAGCAACCCACAGTAAGGAGACGGAGAAGATTGTACAGACCCAGGGTAACCTACCAGGGGCTACATGAGCTGGAGAAAGTGGAGCACTATAGAGTGGACAGAGACCTCCTGCAGCAAATTGTTGAGCTGTGTCGGCCATGCATCACACACAGAACCAACAGAGGGGAACCCATCCAAGTGGATACCAAGGTATGTGTTGGCCTACGAATACTAGCTACAGGTACTTTCCAGAGACCAACTGGTGATATGATGGGGGTTTCACAGGCATCAGCATCCAGGGTATTGCACCAGTTCCTGGATGCCATGTCAGCACATGTCAGTGAGCACGTATATTTCCCCAATTCCCATGAGGCATTGGCCAGCAATATGCATCTTTTCCACCAAATAGTAGAATACCCTGAGGTAGTGGGTGCACATACACATCAAAGCACCACCCGGTGAGTGGGGTAGGGTCTACGTCAACCGCAAGGGCTTCCCATTCATCAACTGCCAGGTCATGTGCGATGCCCAGGGCATAATAATGAATGTGTGTGCTGGCTGCCCTGGAAGCTGTTACGATTCCCACATCTGGCATCTGACACAGCTGTCATGTGTAGGGAGTGTACTATGTGCATCCGACATAGGCAGCCCTGCAGCACCACCTGAGGCATGAGTGCCCTATTTTAAGCAATATAAAGCACTGCTAATTACATTTTACCAGTACTCAGCATATTTAAATACAGTTGTGCGTAGCTGTGCAGCAGCACAATGTCGGGCAATGTTGAGCAATGTTGGGCAAAGTCGGGCAAAGTCGGGCAAGGTCGGGCAAAGTTGAGCAAAGTCGGGTAAACACGCTCACACCTGCTTTACTGTTCCTTAACCAGTCAGGTCTGCGCAGCAGGAAAATAAAAAGCAGTGACAGGGCTCGAACTCAGGATACTGTGCACTATAGTCACAGTACTGAACCACTAAGCCATGACAGCATTTCACTGGCACAGACACAACTTAACTCACTCACACATACCAGTTGGGGGAGGTCACGTACCTAACAGTCACAGCCAGCAGGACAAATGTAGACAAACGCAAACACAAACAAATGCTGTATCATGCCCTCTGAAGAGGCATATGAGTAACCTCCCCCCAGGCCTATGCAGACAGATAACAGCAGGCCAGGCAGTGTGATGTGGGTTGGATAGGCTATGAAGTCACAAACTAATATGCGTGTAATTGGAAGCTAAGGTATGTAGTACAGTTGTATGCCTCAAGCCAGTACGATAGGCAACAGTACACACACTGAAATGGAGTGCCTGACATAGCAGTGCAGGACTAGCAAATGTGTATAAGTGTCAAGTGAACCCTTCATCCTATGTATACCCACAGTAGCAATCAGGTGTGCCCCCAGGGTAGAAATGTACAAATAATAGCTGTCCCCACTGTATGTAGAATGACTCATGGAAGCCCTGCAGGCACACTGTGCCTCCTGTCGATGTACAACACAAAGGTGAGCCCTGAAGTAAAAAAACAACTTGATTTTCACACACATATAGTGTATATGCTTATACTGGGCATGCTCACACACTTAAACAAATTTAGCAAATTTCAGTCAGCAACATACTGAAAGGTCATACTGGGCATGCTCACACACTTAGGCCATGTCTGAGTACAGCAGTGGGCCACACATATCTGGCAGGTGCAGTTCTTACTCCAGACACTTGTCACTATTCACCAATCCTGCCTTATGCACACACTGATATGAAAACAGACCCATAAAATATATTGGACACTTGTCATAATCAAACTATGTACTCCAAGTACTTAAGTTGTTCAAAGAAAGTGAAAAACCAAAGAAGATCAATAATTCTCCGATCAGTATCATCTAAAAACAATGAGCACTCCTAACATTATCCAAGCCATGGTCAAAGAGTCCATAGAGAACCATGAAGCTTTCTTTCGCTATGTCATAAATATCAATGTAAACTCATATATGTTCTGAGTCAGTGCAAACTGTAAATTAATACATGGACATGACTGACATTGCCAACATCTTGTCAGACAGGTTCATACATATTTACCCCCTTCTACAAAAGGGCCCATTATCATACCTGGAGATTGTGAAATCCCAGAAATCACATATACAATGGTTTAAACAGTTCTTTCCAAACCTAAAAACATGGCGTGTATGGGATAACATGGTTTCCCTGGCTGTGTCATATGTGAACTCCAAAACAAACAGACCCTGCACCTGAACAGTCTGTTGAGACTCACCATCTGTACAGGATATGAAACTGTTGAATGGGTTACAGCAGCGTTTGGCACACTCCACAAGTGTTGCTGCACAACAGACCATGGGAACTATTGTCTTATAAGCCTAATAAGCCTGATGTGCAAGGCCATGGAGTCCACATTATGGAACTCATAAACAGAGCTATTGAGAGCCTACAAACACCCAACCCTATCCATTTTGGTTTGGTCAGGGGCAGATCATGGTTCCTAAACCTGCTAGACAGTTTTCAAGGCAGTCACCCAGGACATGCATCAATGAAATGAGCTACACACGGCCTACATAGACCTTGAAAAGCCCTTTTCCAACATCCCACACACATGTCGTATCCACAAAATCAACAACCTGTGCATAAACACGTATGTCATCTAATGGATTGCCAACTGGGGCACAGATAGATCCCACAAGGTAAGAATTGTGGTCTCCTGTTCAAGCTGGTAACAACTGCTTTCCCCCATGGCTCAGTCCTGGGACCCCTTCTGTCTGGTGTATACTTTTCAGATATACACTTAAACAGAGTGCTATGTTTAGCAAGGTTTGTGGATGACTGCAAAAATGTTGTCATAATCGATGTTAGGGACAACAGAGACATTCTTAAAAAGGGTCTCAGTCAGACAGATGTGGTGTCAAACTTATGGGCTCGAGCTACAGTTATACAAATACCACATAGGTGCCAACACCCTAAATATGGAGGTAATAATAAGGGATCTATGGACACATGTGGATAGTCATCACTACTTCCAGAAACACATTCACAAAGTGGTTAGAAAATTTTGCTATATGTTCCCACAAACTGCCATGGTCTTTGCATGTAGGTCAAAGGAGGTTCTCTCTACTCATCAGTCATCAGACCCATCATAGAGTACCACAACACACTTGTGATGAATCTGACTAGGCACCTTCAGCAGCTGGAAAGACCACTGACGTACCTCAACAAGAGCATTACTGGCCTCAAACAGTTGCCCCATGCAACAAGACTGAATTTAACTCAATCTGTACTCTGTTGCATACTGTCTACTCAGGTGATCTCTGCCCAACAAACAGGTCCATGTCCAATGCAGAACGGATGTTCATGTGCTATCTGAAGTAACCCCAAGCTCACTGTACTACATGCTCTAGGGATATCATCATCACAACAATAAATAGAACATGTTGGAGGGATACATTAATAACTCACAGACTTCCCTTTCTTTGGAACAGGCTCCCTCCCAACCTACATTAAGCTGAGTCCCTCACTGACACTCTTCCAGAGGATCCTTGATGAGTGTATGTGAAACTGAACTGTCACACCATGGATCACTTCATCAGCTCTACTACACAGAGGCCTAGGGAACTAACTCCATGGGTGGTGATAGCTGCACACTCTGGCCATACTAATATATGCCTTCAGGCAGATAGCCTATTACCTACCTATGTACCTATATATATATATGGGTTCATATGATACCGTCGACAACTGACTAAATCGACAACCGGCCCTGTAGCACCACTTTACCGAAACCGCACAGCATCGACACTTTAAATAACCGACACCGACTCTACCGACAACGCGCTACACCGACATCGCGTATTACAGCTAACGGGTATTAACATGTGTGAGGTAGGGGAGGTATTGCTAAACTTATGTCACTCAGTCTAACATTATAAATACATCCCCTACCTCACACATGTTAATACCCGTTAGCTGTAATACGCGATGTCGGTGTAGCGCGTTGTCGGTAGAGTCGGTGTTGGTTATTTAAAGTGTCGATGCTGTGCGGTTTCGGTAAAGTGGTGCTACAGGGCCGGTTGTCGATTTAGTCAGTTGTCGACGGTATCATATGAACCTATATATATATATATATATATATATATATATATATATATATATATATGTAGGGGGAACACAGTAAAATAAGCCAAAGATGGATGGGCAGACATGTGTGTAAGAGGGGAGCCATCCAGGACTATCCCACCCAGCACACATCCCAATGGCACAAAATACATGAGGTGCACATCTCACCCAGTGTACATAATAGCCACCAGTATCTGTAAGCATTACAGTGTATGTGGTCCATGTGCCTGCTGTACAACATGACGGTACAATGAAGTACACATCTACTATCTGTAGACATGTACCAGTCACATAGTCTACTACATACCTATGAACCTATCTTCAATAAGGCATATGTTAGCCTAGGTAAGTTGTGCAGATTTCACCACCCCATTGGGTAGTCTCTCAAGCCCTCGTTCTAATAGTTAGTACCCTAAGCCCCTTTCTAGTGGGGCTGCTGATGTGATGCCTGGTGTGAATTGTCTGTTTCCCATCCACTCATCAAAATTCCTATTGAAGAGTGTCAGTGAGGGGCTTTGCCTGATGTTCATTGGGACTCTGTTCCACAGTAAAGCAAGTGTCTGGGATGGTACTCTATCCCACCAGCATGTTGTATTCATTGTTGTAATGAGGTTCATATCCCTGGAGTGTGTAGGGCGACTCAAAATTTTGTTTTCTGTAGATGGAGCATGCTCAGCAGTTATGTGTTGGACATGGCTCTGTATGTTAGGCAGAGTGTGCTTCTGAGTAAGCGGTACGCAACGAAGAACATATTTAGTTTTGCAAGTTGTGTTGCATAACACAACTGTTTGAGGCCAGTAATCCTCTTGGTGAGGTACCTCTGTGGTCTCTACAGCTGCTGGATATGCGTAGTCGAGTACATCCAAAATGGTGCATTATACTCAATGATGGGTCTCATGACTTAAGAGTAGAGGGCCACCACTACCTCTTCGGATCCTGATGCAAACCCTTTGTTGATTAGGAGGGCCACATAGGATTTCCCAATCACTTTGGCAACATGGTTGTCAAAGGAAAGATGACTATCTACTTGTGTCCCCAGATCCCTTATTACCTTGTCAGTTTTAAGGGGGTAAAACCTATGTGGTAGTTTGTGTACTTTGTTTTCACCAAAGGGGATCACTATGCATTTCTCCGCATTGAGCTTGAGGCCATGATTCTGACACCACACATCTGTCTCATAGAGTCCCTTCTGGAAAATATTTGTGTCATCCGGGGAATTTATTATGGCAAGCACTTTACAGTTCCCAGCAAACTGAGTCAACCACAATCCTCCTGTGTTGGCATGTACATTTGAAAAGTCTATACCAAACAGGAGGGACCCCAGGACTGAACCCTGGGGGCCACCAGTGTTACCGGTGTAAAGTCTGACATGTAGCCAGCAACTCTTAGTTTGTGGAATCTATCTGTGAGCCCATTTGCAATCCATCTTGTGATGTATGGATTCATGCCCAGGTTGGTGAGTTCATCTATGATACCTGACTGGGGAATGGTGTCAAAGGCTGTAATGAGATATAGGTAGGCTGTGTTGAGCTCATTTCAATCATCTGTAGCCTGGGTAACAGTCTCAAAGAAATCCACCCAGTTCAGGAGGTGTGATCTGCATATGATGAAGCTAAACTGGGTGTGCTCAACTGTGTGAAGATTCACAATCTCTTTATTGTTGACTTCCATTATGATTGGCTCCATTGCCTTAAAGAGCAGACTTGTCAGGTTCATAGAGCGTGAATGCCAAAGGTTTTTTGTGGCCCCACCCCTGTGGAGTGTGAAGAATGTTGCTGTGCAATATTCTATGGGTACATATCTTGCACAGAGTATGTAGAGAGAGGTGTAGGTATCCTTGATGAATATGATACATCCCCACCTAATGTGCTATGATCCAGGTCCTGATGTTGGAAGGTATGAAATGAGTAGTATCCTGGTAGTGCTGGTGTGCTCTCTGGAGCCTTGAACTAGGTTTCTGTTACTGCACAGATATCAATATTCTCCATATTGAGATGTGCCTTGAGTGAGTGCATCTGGAGGCTGAGACTTCTGGCAATGAGTAGCATTTAGCTAACTTTGTGGTTATTTGTGTTGGCTATGGGGCTTGGTTTGTCCACACCTGAAGTCAATGGCTCATTGGTCCCATCTGACCATAAGCTAATTACCCTACATATCCACATTCTGGACCCACCCCACATTAAGGAAACCATGTTAAAAAATGTCTCCAAAGCCAACTTCATGCTTCTTAAGACAGAAGTGCTGAACTTCAGGACATCCATGCAGATGGACAGTACTGTTAAGACTGCTGAATCCTTCACAATTGCACTTTATAAGCAGTTACATGAGTGTATGCATTGTGCTATCCCAAGCAGAACCAAGACGCTATCCTCCAAGAAAAGGAAGCCAGTCTGGTGGTCCCCTGCCATAAACAAACTGCACAACAGAAGGAAGAAACTGTTGCAAAAGAGAGTAAAATCCCATGAGTGGAGGAGCTCCCTGGTCAGCCTCAGGAAGAAGCTGTGATCCCTGATAAAATCCTCCAAAGCTAGTTATGAAAACAAAGTCGACACTGATTCTAAAGGCAACCACAAAGCATTCTATAGCTATGTCAAGAATCTTAATGGCAACACTCAGATCTGCTCTGAGTTACAGCACAATGGCACTAAATATACAGACCCAACTGATATTGCCAACAGCTTGGCAGGTAGGATCAGTGCTAACTTTACCCCCCTCTCACCCATGAAAGAGCACATCTCTATACTGGAAGAATGCAAAGTTGCTGTCATCATGGCTGCACAGGTAAAAACCACTCTCCAAAGCCAGGAACACAGCATCCATGGGACCAGATTACATCCCAGGCTGTGTTCTACACAAACTACAGAATGAACTGGCACCACACCTACATACCATATTCATTCATAGCCTCACCTCAGGCTTTGTGCCTGCTGAATGGCGCACAGTGACGGTTATCCCACTACACAAGGGGAAAGCCACCACGTACCCCAGGAACTAGCGCCCCATTAGCCTGATGAGCCTGGTCTGCAAGGCCATGGAACGTATCATCATGGAACTTATAAACAAAGACATTAGTAATCTCCAAGCTCTAGACCACAACCATGTTGGGTTTGTAAAAGGCAGATCATGTCTCCTAAACCTGATAGACTTCTTTGAAGCAGTCACCAAAGCCGTAGACAAGGGTAAGGTGGTTCACACAGCCTATCTAGATCTTGCCATGGCTTTCGACACCATCCCCTCACTCTGGAATTATGGATAAACCCACTAAACTAGGTATAAAGCCCTATGTCACAAGATGGGCTGCCAACTGGCTGACTAACACAACCCACACTATGAAAGTAGCAGATTCCAAGTCCGACTTCGGACCAGTGACAAGTGGAGTATCACTGGGTTCAGTCCTGGGTCCTGTCCTGTTTGATATCTACTTCCCTGAAGCACAGGTTAACATGGAAGGTCTCTGGCTAATGAAGTTCCCAGATGACTGCAAACTAGGAGCCAAAATCGAGACTACTAACGATGTGGACATCCTACAAAAGGGCCTCACCGAGACGGATGCCTGGTGTCAAAGCCATGGCCTCAAGCTCAATGCCAAAAAGTGCATTATCATCCCCTTTGGTTAAAACACTGTACCCATGAACTACAACATAGGTGGTCGTATACTTAACACCAAAAGTGTGATCAGATACCTTGGGACACAGGTGAACAGTAGACTCTTCTTTGATAATCACATCACCACAGTAGTCAGGAAATCCTTCTACGTGGCACACCTCATCACAAAAGGTGTCTCATGCAGAATAAAAGAGGTCATTGTTCCCCTCTACTCATCACTCATTAGATCCATTATATAGTACAATGCCCCTTTTGCTACGTACCTCACAAGACATCTACAACAACTGGAAAGCCTGCAGAAATACCTCATAAAGAGGATTAGCAGCCTCAAATACATGTCATACACAGACCGTCTCAAAACTCTACAGCTTTACTCTGTCGCATATCGCCTACTCAGAGGTGATCTCTGCCTAACATACAAAGCTATGTCAAACACAGAGCTGTTGGACATGCTCCACTTAAAGAAATCCCAATCCCTCCGAACGTCGGCCCCAAAACCCAGACTGAGATACTAAAGGAGGGGGTGTATCCATTTTCATAAAGGATGCCCACACCTCCAGGTTAGTGGCACAGCACGAGGCCTTGGAGACCATGCAAGTGCAACTAACATTGGGTAAAGCTGCTTATCAGATCGTAGCCTGCTATAGATCACATACCTTGTCTCAGGACCCTCACTCAGTATTCCTGAGAACACTGGGAAATGTAAAGGTCCTACCAAATACCATGATATGAGGAGATTTCAACTACCCAAACATTGACTGGGAGAATTACTCGAGTACAAAGTCCTTTGCCCAATGCTTCCTAGAGTTTATAAACTCAAATGGCCTGGAACAGTTGGTCACTACGCCCACTAGAGGCAAAAACATACTGGACCTGATAATCACCAACATGGGGGATCAGTGTTTCACACCAGAGGTAAACCCCTTGCTGGTAATATCAGATCATGAAGTAATCATGCTGGACATCCACATCCCGACCCCCCCCCCAGTTAACCAAACCACTGTGAAAAACTTTTCAAAAGCAAACTTCACACTTCTCAAGACTGAAGTGAAAACTTTCAAAGCACCCTTGCTACAGGATAATGCTATCCAATCTGCAGAATCCTTTACAAGTGCATTCTATGAGCATCTGCAGGGATGCATGGATCGAGCCATCCCAATTAAAACCAAGATTCACTCCTCCAAAAAGAAGAAACCAGACTGGTGGTCCTTGCCCATAAATAAGCTATACAACAGAAGGAGGAAACTAACACATGACAGAGCAAAATTCCAAAAAGGAACGGCAACACTGATCATTATTAGCAAGAAACTACAATCACTCATAAAATAATCCAAGTCCAGTTTCTAAAGAAAAATTGCCAAGGAATCTAAAGATAACCACAAAGCCTTCTTTAGCTATATCAAACATTTAGGTGGCAACTCTCAGATATGCTTTCAGCTACTGCAAAATGGCAAAAAAATACACTGAAGCAACTGACATTGTCAACATCCTGGTGGACAAGTTCAGTGCAACCCCCCCCCCTACCCCCAAAAGGGCCCGTGTACATCCAAGATGAATGCAGAGCCCCAGACGTCATGGACATGCAGGTAAAAACAGCCCTCTCCAAATCTAAGAACACAGCATCAATGGGACTGGATGGTGTCCCAGGCTGTGTCTTACATGAGCTCCAAAAGGAACTAAACCCTCACCTACATTCACTGTTCAGACTCAACCTTACCACTGGCTATGTACCCAAAGAATGGTGTACAGCACCAGTCATCCCACTCCACAAAGGTGGTGCCACAACAGAACCTGGGTACTATCGCCCTATAAGCCTGACCAGCCTGGTCTGCAAAGCTTTGGAGCGAATTATCATGGAACTCATAAACAGAGACATTGGGAACCTCCAGATACTGGACCCTATCCAATTTGGCTTTGTTAAAGGCAGATCCTGCCTCCTAAACCTAGTTGACTTCTTTGAAACAGTTACCAAGGCCTTAGATGAAGGGAAGGTAGCCCACACAGCCTACCTGGACCTCACTAAGGCCTTTGACACCATTCCTTACTCTGGCATCATAGACAAGCTTACCAGCTTGAACATTAACCCCTATATCACGAGATGAGTGGCCAACTGGCTCACGGATAGAACACACATGGTCAGAGTTGCAGGTGTCATGTCCGACTCTAAACCAGTCACAAGTGGCATCCCACAGGTCTTGGTCCTGGGACCCCTCCTGTTCAGTATATATATTTCTGAAGTACAGGCAAGCAGAGGAGGACTATGGCTGACCAAGTTCCCAGATGACTGTAAACTGGGGGCCATAATCGACTCTTTGGCTGACACAGACATCCTCCAGAAAGGTCTTACAGAGATAGATACCTGGTGTCAAAACCATGGCCGCAAGCTGAATGGCAAAAAATGCATAGTCATCCCCTTTGGAAAAAACAAAGTGCCCACAAATTACCACATAGGTGGTAATCCACTAGGTACAGAAAATGTAATTAGGGACCTGGGGACCCATGTAGATAGTAACCTCTCCTTTGATAATCACATTGGCAAAGTGGTTAGTTATTCCTTCTATGTAGCCCATCTAATCATGAAAGGGTTCACCTCTAGATCAAGAGAGGTCATTGTGCCCCTTTACTCATCACTCATTAGGCCCATAATAGAGTACAATGCCCCATTTGGTATGTACCTTAATTGGCACATGCAACAGCTGGTAAGACCACAGAAGTACTTCACCAAGAGGATCATGGGCCTCAAAGAGATGCCCTATGCAGCTCGACTAAAGAAACTCCAGCTCTACTCGGTTGTTTACTGCCTGCTCAGAGGTGATCTATGCCTGACGTATAAGGCCATGTCCAGCCTGGAATTAATGGACATGCTCCACCTCAAGAAAAACAAATCTCTCAGAGCCACATCCTCCAGTGAATTAAACCTCAGCAAAGCAATAAACAGGACGTGCTGGAGGGATAGATTCCTGTCCCAGAGACATCTCTCACTCTGGAATAGAATCCCAGTTGATGTTAGGCAGAGCCCCTTGCAGACTCTCTTCAAGAGGAATCTTGATGAGTGGATGGGAAATTGTAAATTTACCCATGGGATCAATTCAGTGGCCCTGCTAGACAGAGGCCCAGGAAACTAATTTAAAAGGGAGGCGAAAGCCAACACATTCTGGCTAGGCTTATAAATGCCCTTGGGCAGATAGCCTAGTACCTACCTATGAACCTATGAATCTACGTGCTCTAGGGACCTAAACCTTGTCACCACAATAAACAGAACATACCGGAGGAATAGATTCCTGTCCCACAGACTTCACATACTCCAGAATAAACTACCTGTCTATATCAAACAAAGTTCCTCATTAGCACTCTTCAAGGAAAATCTTGATTATTGGATGGGAAATAGGAAATTCACCCTGGGGAACACTTCTGTGTCTCTGCACAACAGTGGCACAGGAAAATACATTTCTTGGGTGGCAAAAGCCAGGGTACCTTTTTGGCTGGCCTTGTATAGGCCCCAGGGTCGATAGACTAGTACCTACCTATGAACCTATGAACCTTTGAGCTTTGCCTAAAAAAGGTAATATGAGGACAGCACGAGCCTTGGCCAGTATTCTGAAGCATAGGGGCGACAGGTGCAAACCATCTGTAGTGAAGCAACAAGGCTTATCTATCATGTCATCACAGGCAGACAGAGACTGGATCCCCTTTGAATGACACCAGTAGCTCAGCCAATTGTTGAAGTTTATCATCTTTCTGTTATATTGCAGTATCACGTAGGTGAAGGTAAGATGCTACTCAAGGTTTGACCCTGTGTGTGCCAGCATGTGGTGCATCAACCCATATATGATATGGTCATGGCCTATGCATACAATACACTCACAATACACCTAGTATGATAAGCCTGCTGAGGTTAGCAAATGTGAAAAAAAACTTTGTGCAAACTGTCAACAAGTAATATCTGTATTGCACCCTGTAACTCCATATTGCTTGCTGAAGTGTAAAGATGTACTTAGTTTGGATTAAGAACACCGCACTTGCCAACTGTGTGTGTCTCCCTGGGGAGAAGCAACCTTTTTGGAGACTACTCAAACACCTTAAAAGTGGTATGCTCATCTTTGTGAAGTCTGATGATGTCACCATCCTACAAATATACCTGTGGAAAAGTGAAATCCCAGTAATGGGTATAGCATGTTGTGTAAATGTGTACTACTGTAGTCTCATAATATAGTCAGGTAGGGGTTTGAATCCTGCACTTGCTAACTGTGTGTATGTATGTTTCCCTGGGGAGGAGTAACCTTTTTGGAGACTACCCAAACACTTTAAAAGTGGTATACTCATCTTTGTGAAGTCCGATGATGTCACCATCCTACAAATATACCGGTGGAAAAGTGAAATCCCATTAATGTGTATAGCATATTATGTAAATGCATATTGTTGTAGTATCATAATGTAATTAGGTAGGAGTTTGAATCCTGCATTTGCCAACCGTGTGTGTATGTGCATCTCCCTGAGAAGAAGCAACCTATTTGGAGACTACTCAAACCCCTTCAAAGTGGTATACTCATCTTTGTCAAGTCCAATGATATCACCATCCTACAAATATACCTGTGGAAAGATGAAATCTCAGTAATGTGTAAATACATACTGCTGTATTATCATAATGTAATTAGGTAGGGGTTTGAATCCTGCACTTGCAAACTGTGTGTGTGTCTCCCTGGGGAAGAGCAACCTTTTTGGAGACTACTCAAACACCTTAAAAGTGATATACTCATCTTTGTCAAGTCCGATGATGTCACCATCCTACAAATATACCTGTGGAAAGATGAAACTCCAGTAATGTGTATAGCACATCGTGTAAAGGCATACTGCTGTAGTATCATAATGTAGTTAGGTCGGGGTTTGAATCCTGCACTTGCCAACTATGTGTGTTGTTTTGGGGAGGAGCAACCTTTTTGGAGACTACTCAAACACCTTAAAAGTGGTAATACTCATCTTTGTCAAGTCCAATGATGTCACCATCCTACAAATATACCTGTGGAAAGGTGAAATCGTAGTAATGTGTATAGCATGTTGTGTACATGCATACTGCTGTAGTATTATAATGTAGTTAGGTAGGGGGTTGAATCCTGCACTTGCCAACTGTGTGTGTCTATGCTCCAGGTGTGTGACGCCAATGTAAAATAGGTTTTGATTTTTACAGTGTATGACATATCGCAACGACAACTGTATGTGCATTACACATGTAAGATAGCTGTGGGGCAAATCCATATACATACATGTGACCTCATGTATTTCATAGCTGGGTACTCTTCTTTCTCCATGAATGCATGTGTTATCTTTGCCAGAGCATGCTGGCACTTTCCAGACCTTAGGTCACTTCTGTATGCTTGTGATAGCCACTGCAGTGATTCCTGGGCTATTGCTTCCATTTCACATCCACTCATCACGGTTTCTATTGAAGAGTGTGAGTGAGGGTTTATTCTTGAGGTATATTTGAAACCTGTTTCAAAGCAAGCAAAGTCTGGCAAAGATGACTAATCATTATAGGTGTGCAATAACCTCTGTGGATCTGCATGCAAACCCTTTATTGCTTATGTGCTCCACAGAGGGATTTCCAAAACCCTTTGGTAATGTGATTATCAAAGGAGAGATGACTTAACACATGGCTCTATGTATACATTAGTACCTGTTCCACATTTTGGGGGCTACTACCTATGTGGTACTCTGGGGATACTTTTTTTTCTAAAAGTGGATAACTATGCTTTCTTAGGCTTATAGCTTTACAACATGAATTTGACACCAGGTATCTATCTGCATGATACCCTTTTGGAGGATGTGTGTGTCATCTGGAAAATAAAGTATAGCCCACAGTATGCATTTTCATCAGACGTGGGCAGTCATATCCCTACTGTGTTTGCTTGTACCTAAGAAAGCTATATGCCAAACAGGAGTGGTCTCAGGACTGAGTGCAGGTGAATACCACTTGTTACTGGCATAGAATAGTACATGGAGGTTGCAAATGTTACAGTGTGTCCTACATCTGTTCATCAGTTGTCAAGCCATCATCTAACAATTATTTATGGTCAGTCTGTTAAGGTTATATCTAATACCAGTATGTGGGATGGGTATGATTTGCCGGTGATGTGTTGTGAAGTGGATTTCTAATTATTTTAGCATTCTGGTGGATCGTTCATCTGGCTCACTTTCTTTTTCATGATTTGCCGGTGAGCTATAGCTTGGCTGTGTTGACCTCCCCTCTCTCACCTATAGCCTTGTTGACTGGCTTGAAGTCTACTAGGTGTAGAAGCCATGATCTGGCCTTTAAAGAACCTACGTGGGTATGGTGCAGTGTTTGCAGGTTCATAATGTCTATGTTAATGAGTTCCATAATGCTGTGCTCCATAGCCTTCCAGATAACATTGGTCTGGCTTATAGGGTGAGAGTTTCCAGGACCTGTTGTAGTTTTACCCTTTATCAATTTATGTTAACATTTGCACTGGGTGTGACAAGGGTGGACAGGTTTAAGAATAAGTATATTAGAGGGTCAGGCCAGGTTTGAAGATTAGTAGACCATGCCAGATAGGCAGGATTACGTTGGTTTGTACATGTGCTGAGGAGGGATGCAGAGTATATTGTGAAATAGATGCTAAGGATGAAGCCACCAGGTAACAGGAAAAGAGGAATGCCTACGATGAGGTTTATGGCTGTGGAGAGAGAGGACATGCAGGTGGATGGTGTGACAGTGCAAGATGCAGATGGCAGGAAGACATGGAAACAGATTATGTACTGTGGCGACCCCTAATGGGAGCATCCAAAAGGAGAAGTAGACGTAGCTCAACCCTTGTGGACTGTGAACACCATTACTATATGTCATTCCACATGTATGTAACCTGTATAGAGGCTCCATCTGGACAGAGCATTTAGGTGAGTGGTGACTTCATATGTCAGCTTGTGTATGACACAGACAGGGACACTGTCCAGTACCATTGCCACTGTGGTGTGGACCTTGTTAAAGAGATGTTTTAACTAGAGTGTCTGTGAATGATCAGGTATTACGTTCTGCAGGTCTGGAAATGTGGCCCTTGTATAGCGACAGGATGGTGAAATCCGCATTCAAACTGTCTGACAAGGAATTGGTAATGTCAGTCAGATAAGTGTACTTTGTGACCATTTACATTAACTGTGACCCAATCTGAGATTTCCCCTGTAGATTATGAACAACAGTAAAGACAGCTTTAGTGTTGTCTTTGGAATCGTTGCCATTTTGTATTTTGAAGCTTGCCTTGTATGTTTATTGAGGGATTGAATTTTCCAAATGATACTGACCAGATAGGATATCCTTTCTTGGTATGTAACTCTTTTTTGGTATAAAATCACACTTTCTATTATATATTTAGTTTATGGCAGGGGTCCATGAGACTAATGCACTTTTACTGTATAAGTGAGAATTTCTTGTGTTTGTGATAGCACAGTCCATGCAACCCTGTAGGTGAACAGTGTGCATTAATACAGGATTATGCAGCTGGGACACTGTTAACCTTAGTAATGCAAACCAATGACAGATAGGAACAACAGCATCACCCACAACACAGTATCAACCCATGTCATACACACACATGCGTACTCAGGTTCCAAAACGTGTGTAGTACAATGCATACTGGCCACCAATAGAAACTATGGAGTGTTAACACTGGCCAATACAGGGCATGTCACCCTGGCCATGTGTCCAATATGCACGTACATGCAGACAGTACACCTCCACCATGTTCACAAATGTACAACTGCAAACCTGTGCTGCACACACCCCACACTTTCTGTCCACTGTATAACACATGCTGACACAACTACACACATCAGCCAAGTGGCACATGGGCAAACAAAACACAATTGCAATAAACACTGGTGGAAACAATACAACATTGCTAATTACAGCTTTAAGGCATCATGCTTGCTCAGCTACACCTTCAAGGATATCATTACACTTTACTGCTAACAACATGCTACACATTCATCCATTGCTATACTTTATCAAAGTCACTCTGTGCATCAGCACCATGTTAACCTGTTCCTGCATCAATGTTACAGATGACAGAAAGTGGCACAGGTTTCATCATATGCACAGGGTGTGTTGTTGGTTTGCCAGAGGCCTACACTGAGCCATACAATCGACATGTGTGTGCGAGTGTGTGTGTGAGAGTCATAAGTACTGTTGTGGGCCAATGTTGATGTAATGTGTGCGGGTATGTGTTTGCCCTAAGTTTCTGGTTTATGTGTGTGTGTCTGCATGCACACAGTTCCACCATGTGGCTGCCATATACAGGGATTTGTGGGACAGCTACAGACTATACCTGGCAGGCTTTACAGATCACCATCATTGGCCACGGATACGGAACCTGTGCCTAGCAGGGGTACTACAGACAGTATCAGGTATTAATCCAGACTGGGTACTATCCTCAGAGGTTGACATATGTCCACTGGATCCAGGTCCCTGCTGGGACTGGCCAGAGCCATGTGCACATGGTCTTCTAGGACGGTCTATGGACAGCCACCCCAACATTGCTGGGGCTGGTACTGGCACTACAGGAGCGGCTGTGACTTGATGGACGTCCATGGCAACCTCCAGCTGCTGATGTTGCTGGCATATGTCCACGTCAACGTCTCAACCATCCCACACTGTCCTGGCACATGGACATGAAATTGTGTAGGGCATCCAATGTCTCACCCCAACGTCTATCAGTGACATCAGTGTAATTACGTATGGCACCTGCTAGGTCACGGATACTGTCATTTACAGAGGTGTTATTAGCCCTCTGTGCCCTTAGTCCCTGTCTGGGGTACCGCTCCATTCGTGCCTGTGCCTCCATGACAGCCTGTAACATGCGCATGCATGTGGTTGAAAGAGTTCTGGCACGTCTGCCAGGGGCATGATGACCAGCAGTGCTCTGACGAGAACCCCTAGACATCTGCCTATGTGGTACCATTCCAGACATCTGGCTATGGCTGCTGTGTCCTGATACATGTGCCATAGATACCACACTGTCCTGGCCAGTGCCAACCGTACACTGTCCCTCAGCTAAGGGCAATGGTGATGATGGATGTACAGGCAGTATGACTGTGTGCATGGATGGGGTGGAGACTTGTGTACTGTCAATTGGTGGCCCAACAACAGACCCTGACAAACCTGCCTGTGCCTCAACACACCTATCCTCATGATCACTGTCTGTCTCAGTGACATCAGGTTCCCTGCTGTACTGAACCAGCCCCACCTCAGCACCTGTGAGAGGAAAACAGGAAACACACTTTAAGACCTGAACATGATGTCAGACCACATGCACACACGCGCACATGCACACATGCACACATGCACACATGCACATGCGCACATGCACACATGCACACACACAAATACACTCCTCCCTAAAGCAGACACACTCACACACAACACCAGCAATCTCAGAGCATACACAATAGCAGGTGATGGTGGGGTACAGTATCACAAGCAAAATAGTCATATCACACATGTCAGCATGCAGGACATGTGTTGCTCAACAACATGCAGTGCAAGTGCAGACACTCCTTGTTACTAACACTGTACATGGCTTTGATGCATGTGTTTTATTAGGTGATTGGCCTCCCCCTGGAATGCAATGCATACATGGACACAGCATTGCTGTGCAAGTATTCAAAACTCTGTAATGTACTGTGCACCATAACTCACAGGTCTACATACCATGGCTGGATGTGTATCTATGTGTCAGATAGGTATCCAATGCTGATTACAGCCTCTGTGTCTTTAGCAAATAATTGTGGACACAGTTTTAGCACATGCATGGTGAGTATTCACACGACATCATCAGTGGTGCACGTATAATTGATGGAATACCATTCATCCACATACCCAATGTACAGTAATTATGGTGAGTGTAAGGCATATTGTGGACATGCCAGTGTCATCCATGACATGGCATGCTAAAACACAACTGGATATTTAAACATCACACATACCCAATGTGTGTCATATGACCTAGTCAATCAATAGCATCACAAGACATTATGTGTCAGTTGTGCAAATGGTGATTGGTATGCATATTGTTTAGAGGTGCATATGTTTGCACACACACAACATTGAGGTGTATAGCAATGAAAGCTATGTGTAGTACTGTGGTTACAATAACTGGATGGGGTATAGTACCATAGGCCATTATCATGAAGCATTATATGGTCACTCAAGGCTACAAATGTTTCCCAAACCAGGACTAATCATGCTGTACCGGAACTGTACTACCTTGGCTACATTCACCATTTCACAACTAGTTGTTACATGGGTTTGTAAGGAGGCCAATAAGGAGCATTCCCTGACATGAATGTGTAGTGTGTTGCAGAGTGTTTAAATGCCCCATGATGGGCCTCTACCCATCAGGTATATTATGTGTAATGTGTGGATGAGATTTTGGATACTGGAGTATGTCTTTACAGAGGGTTTGTGAATCCTTTATGTGTAGCATGTTAAATGCTCTGTTTATGACACAGTTGTGTATGTTACGTGCATGTTGAGTATCAACTTTGCCTAGCCAATGGTCACTACAGTGTAGCCACATTTGTTTGAGATGATCTGGGTATTGCATGTGTTTGAGGCAGCTAATCACATTAGTGGGATGTGCATGGTCTTGCACCAAACATGCACACCATGCATTATGGGTAGGTGTGTTACATGTGTACATGGCCTATACGTTAACTATGACATGCACTTTTTATTTACAATAATAAATGTAGAACACACTCACCAGCATCTGTCCTCTGCCTTTATGTCACCCCAGAGGGACCTACATAGAGATGAGACAGTTTGTCAGTGGCCACAACTGTGGCATTGCTACTTTGTGTTTGCAAACTTACAGTAGAACAACAGTTTACATTCACAGGCCTACAGGTTATGTTCCAAATGATCAGTATTGCACAACAACAGGCTCCGCATCTTCTAACTACACACTCCATATCTCACATATGCATGATCTACCAATAGAGATAACAGTAGTCTACAGATATGCCATGTTACCTGCATGCTCCATGTGTGGTTGCTGGGTGGCTCCAACCTCCATCATGGTGTATGTCTGCTGCTGTTGTTGTTGGGCAGGTGCCACGAGGCTCAGGAGCAGCTCCTCCACTCTGGTGAGGGGTGGTGTGGATATTAACACCACCTCCTGTTGCAAGCTTTTGTCTCTGCACATCAGCACCATGCTGACGGACATGTCTGAGAAGATCACTGCAGTGGTGACGTACCTGCTCATATGTCCGGTTATGCAGGCCTACTTCATTTACCCTGCGGACAACATCTTGCCACATTGCAGTATGCTCCTGCTGGTCCTGGCTGGTTCATGAGAACATGAGACTGTAGTGCTGAAACATACTGGTAGTAATTATGTCATCTTCAGCACTACTGTAACTGGGGTTCCTGCGATGCGCCATGATCCCTGGAAGACATAAATACGAAAATATGTCTGAGCAAGTCATATGGCACATTTAACATTATACAGTACAGATATCGCTGAACTGGCATATATAGCAACCTATTAGCTAACTGAGAGTGAAACACTTTAACTACCACTTATCACTGCTCACCCCATAACTGCTTGAAAGTGCCTGACTCACTCTATCTAATGAACCATGTTCTGCACAGCAACAAAATAAAATTATTATATAAGACCATACAAGAGTACCTGGCACACTGTATGCAACACAGTGCACCACGTAGCCACAGCAGATATACATCAAGCTGATGTGTAAAGAAATATGTCATCCATCACAATAAGTGTAAGGTCCAGTAAATGTATTACTATTATACCACACAACTTGTTAAGGCAAACCTGTAGCCAAAATATGTGCACAATTGGGATTATAGGTCACATACTGCTGTAGTCCACTATAAATGCTGCTAGATACGCAGTTATATGTTTTACCACACATATGACAGAGGACATGTTACAGACATACCCACACACACATCAGACATAATTACGGGACACAAAGGTGTGGCAACCCAGATAAGCTTTACATGTGTACTATACAGTACTGTGTGTCAGTACTTACAAAACATTAATCTTGGGGAATGTAATCTGTGATGAATACAGGGACCACACAAAACAGTGTATGCAAGCAATGTGGACATACACCATACTTTGCTGTACAGGCCCAGAGCTTCAAGTAGTACTACAGTACACACAGGATTTGGATTCAACATCAGTACCAATCAATAATCATAGATGTAGTGCTTTAGCCTCCAATGACACACCCCAATGAAAACCAAGGGACTTAATCACACTGTATGCCATAGCACTTTTTCTGCCTAGCAACAGAATACACAGCTTTTGCTGGGATCAAAGCAAGGACCCATAATACCATGATATAAACAGTTTCCCACTAAGCTATCCCACAAATACATATCTTTGATGTATTCACAAACACATTGATCATCACAGTCAGTCAACAGTGCAGAGAATCTATTGCAACAAGTAGATGTAGGTGTGTATGAGTATATATGACTCTCTCTCTCTCTATCTCTCTCGCTCTCTCTCTCTCTATATATATATATATATATATACATCCATTAGTGTACATATACATATATATGTAGGCACATATACATTTCACCTTTCATGGTGGGAATATTAATTATACAAAGGATGTGAGGTGTACAGTAATGTAATAATATCGCACAGTCTTGTGATAAATGCATTGAAAGTGTTCACAGCCCAGGTAGCTTTAGCAGGCCTCACTGGCTTCAACATTGTAAACTGAACAAACCACCCACACTGTTTAACCACCACATGTCATATACCAACACTGTATGCTGTCTTGTTCATCACACACTAAAATCTACATACAAATATGCGCATACTAACCTTCACCAACATATATATCTCCACCCTTCACAAACAGTTGCAGTATGTCCCCTGCTCTATGCACATATACAGATGTGAATATATATGACACATATATATTTCTCCGTATGTGTGTGGCATACACACGCAAGGTCCACACTGTTGTAAGTCCCTGGACCTCACAGCTGAACTGTTGGGCCTTGCTGCAACACAAACAGGTGTCACATGTGAACACACACTAACATTAGAGGGAGTATATATAGCTACAAATGCTAGATAAGCATAGTAGACTGCTACAGCAGTTGCCAATGTTAAGCTACACTTTAATATGACTATCATGCATGTGTTGCTCTGTCACACCCATGTTTATATAATGGCAGCACTAATCCCCCCAACAGCCATTGGTCACACTAATGTACAGAACAAAGTTAACATGGATCAGATTTTTGACATTTAATGCTGAGCTACACATTTCACAGGTATGTCCCACTGCCCACAGGTACATACTGTATTGTCCATAGCAGTAGTTAAGCAGGACATCTGTGCATAAATAAGTACTGCTGCCACATATGAATGGTTCACATTATGTAGACTACTCTTCAAAAACATGTACTACATGCCAGTAAATACATATGTGTCACATACCTTTCCTTTGTATGATTTGGTATTATTTCTTTTTCTTTTTCCTTTTGTTTGTCTCTCTCTCTCTCTCTGCCTCTCTCTCTTTGTCAGTCTCTGCAGTAGAGTGATTGAGTTTGTTGGCAGCAATTGCAGCCTGCTTTTGTAGGTATTTGCACATGAACATGTGATGGCCTCTGCACCAATTAATGGCCACCATTTGCTAATTGCATGCAGCTTGCTGTGTAGTAATTGCAGTAATCACTGTCATAGCAACCCAGTACTATAAATTGCTAACTCAGGTAGGCTTGGCCCTTTCAGCTTTCCAAGATGGAGATCATCCTTGTTTGCTGTAGACATCATTGTTTAAGACAGAAGGTTGGTATAGTTCTTATATCAGAAGCCAGGGGTGTAGCCAGTGATTTACATTTTGTACTCAGACCTAAATGTTGCTGCTTTCAGTACACAGTTGTCAGTGTAGAAATGTACTCACCCCTCAAAATGTTACCCAAGATACATGGGAGGATGTACTTTCTTTTCAAATTTTACAATTAACTGCCATACAAAGCTAGTTATTATAGGTTCATAGGTTCATAGGTTCATACTAGGCTATCTGCCCTAGGGCATTTATAAGCCTAGCCAGAGTATGTTTAGCTTTCGCCACCCATTTTAAATTAATTTTGCTATGCCCTTTTTCGAGATTAGTATACTGTGCCTCTGTCTAACAGTGACACAGAAGTGATACCCAGGGTAAACCTACGATCTCCCATCCACTCATCAAGATTCCTCTTGAAGAGAGTCAATGAGGGACTCTGCCTAACCTGGACTGGGATTTTATTCCAGAGTGAAGGGAGCCTCTGGGTATGAATCTGTCCCTCCAGCATGTCCTATTTATTTCAGTGCTGAGGTTCAAGTCTCTCGAGCGTGCAGCTCAATGGGATTTGGATTTTTTGAGGTGCAGCATGTCCCTTAATTCCGGGTTGGACATGGCCTTATACGTCAGGCACAGGTCACCTATGAGCAGGCGGTATGCCACTGAGTAGAGCTGGAGTTTCTTTAACCGGGCAGCATATGGCATCTGTTTGAGCCCTTTGATCCTCTTGGTGAGGTATTTTGGGGTCTTTCCAGTTGCTGCAGGTGTTTGGTAAGGTACATCCCAAAAGGGGCATTGTACTCAATTATGGGCCTGATGAGGGATGAGTAAAGAGGCACGATGACCTCCCCTAAACTAGATGTGAATCCCTTCATGATTAGGTGGGCTATATAAAATGTTTTTCTAACCACTTTGGCCACATGGTTGTCAAATGAGAGATTGCTATCAACTTGGGTCCCCAGGTCCCTAATTACGTCTTCTGTACTTAATGGATTACCACCTATGTGGTAATTTCTGGGCACTTTGTTTTTGCCAAAGGGGATGACTATACACTTTTTGGCGTTTAGCTTGAGGCCATGGCTCTGACACCAGTTGTCTGTTTCTATGAGGCCCTTTTGGAGGATGCTTGTGTTGGCTGGAGAGTCGATTATGGTGCCCAGTTTGCAGTCATCTGCGAACTTGGTCAGCCACAGTCCTTCCATGTTGGCCTGTACCTCCGAGAAATATATAGCAAACAAGAGAGGTCCCAGGACTGAGCCTTGTGGGACGCCACTTGTAACTGGTTTGGAGTCTGACATGGCTCCAGCAATTCTAACCATGTGGGTTCTGTCCTTGAGCCAGTTTGCAACCCATCTAGTGACATAGCGGTTTATATTTAAGCTGGTGAGCTTATCTATAATGCCCGAGTGGGGTATTGTATCGAAGGCTTTTGCGAGGTCCAGATAGGCTGTGTGGACCACCTTCCCTTCGTCAATGGCCTTGGTGACTGTTTCAAAGAAGTCAACCAGGTTTAAGAGGCAGGATCTGCCCTTAACAAAGCCAAACTGGGTAGGATCCAGTGTCTGTAGGTCCCCAACATCTTTATTTATGAGGTCCATGATGATCCTTTCCATAGCTTTGCAGACCAAGCTAGTCAGGCTTATGGGGCGATAGTTTCCAGGGTCCGTTGAGGCACCACCTTTGTGGAAAGGGACCACTGTTTCTGTTCGCCACTCTTTGGGTACATATCCTGTAGTAAGGCTGAGATTGAACAGTAGTTTTATGTTTGAGTTTAGCTCTTCTTGGAGTTCATGTAGGACGCAGCCTGGGACACCGTCTGGTCCCATTGATGCTGTGTTTTTTGCTTTGGAGAAGGCGGCTCCCACCTGAGCATCTGAGATGTCAGGGGGGCAGCACTCTGCTGGGATAGATATTTGCCCTTTTGGTGGGGAGGGAGAAGTTTGCTGAACCTGTCAGCTAGAATGTTGGCAATGTCTGTGGGATCAGTGTATTTTTGTCATTTTGGACTAATTCTGAGCATATCTGGGAATTCCACCCAGGTTCCTAACATAACTAAAGAAAGCCTTGTGATTATCCTTAGTGTCCTGTGCAATTTTTCTCTCAAGCTGGCCTTTGATGATTTTATGAGTGCCCTTAGTTTTTGCTAATACTGATCAGAGATGCCTTCCCTTTTGGGATTTTGCTCTATCATGTAGTAGCTTCCTCCTTCTATTGTATAGTTTGTTTATGGCTGGGGTCCACCAGACAGGTCGTCTGCCTTTGGAGGATTGGGTATTGGTTTTATTTGGGATTGCATGATCCATGCATTCCTGAAGGTGTTCATAGAATGCATTTATAAAGGATTCTGCGGTCTGGGCCGTATTTTCCACAGGCCCGGGGGCTTTAAAGGATTCCACCTCAGTTTTGAGGAGTGTGAAATTTGCTTTAGAGAAGTTTTTCACTGTGGTTTTCTGGGCAGGAGGTGGGGTCGGGATGTGAATATCCAGTGAGATCAGTTTATGGTCTGATCTTACCAGTGAGGGATACACTTCTGGTCTGGAGCATAGAGTCCCCATGTTGGTGATGATCAGGTCCAGTATATTTTCCCCTCTTGTGGGAGTGGTAGCAAGTTGTTCCATAGCATTTGAGTTTATGAATTCTAGGAACCTTTGGGCAAGGGTGTTGGAGCTAGAGTAATGCTCCCAATCTATGTTTGGGTAGTTGAAGTCGCCCAATATAATGGTGTTTGGAGAGACCTTCATATTTTCCAGTGTTCTCAGGAAGGCCGAGTGGGGTTCCTGGGTTTGGGAGGGTGGTCTGTAGCAGGCTATAAACTGGAAGGCAGTTTTACCCACTGTTAGTTGCACATGGATAGTCTCTGATGCTTCGTGCTTTGTCACCAACCTGGAGGTGTGGGTATCTTTGATGAATATCGATACTCCCCCTCCTTTTGTGGTTCGGTCCAAGTTTTGGGGCCGAAAAGCATGGTATGAGGTATAACCTGGTAGTGCTGGGGTGCTCTCAGGAGTCCTGAACCAGGTTTCTGTTACTGCACAGATATCGATGTTCTCCATGCTAAGGAGAGTTTCGAGTGCGTGCATCTTGAGGTTTAGACTTCTAGCGTTGAGTAGCATTACTCTTAGTTTCTTATCCCTTGTGATACCTATGGAGGTGGGTTTGTCTTTTGAGCCTTGCCTAAAAAAGGCACTATGGGGTAGCAAGAGCCTTTGCCAATATCCGAAAGCCCAGGGGTGACAGGTGCAAGCCGTCCCTAGCAAAGCATTGTGGCTTCTTGTCGTGCATATCATCCCAAGCTGACAGGCATTGGATCCCCTTTGAATGACACCAATACTTAAGCCAATTGTTGAAATTGATCATCTTGTCTTCATATTGTGGCATCATTCTTGGTGAGGGTAAGATGCTACTCAAGGTCAGGGTCATACCAGCCTGGGCTACATGCTCAGAGAGCTCCTCTATGTCTCTTTTCATGTAGTCCAGGGAGGTATGTCTCAGGTCATTCACACCAGCATGGACAATGACTGAGTCATATTTGTACTTGCCTTGGAGTGACCTGAGTGCTTGTGTTATGTGGCGGATCCTAGCCAGACAGGCTGCTCACCGTGACCTTCTCCTTGTTCAGCCTGGTGAGCGGCGTCAGTGTGCCTGATGATAGAGTCACCTATTACAAGTGTATCAGGTGTGTTGTTTAGCCTTAAGGGCTGTGACTGTTCAGCACACTGGCTTTGTGAGATATGTGTTGCATGTGTTTTGTTTTGGGGTAGCGGTTGCTTGGGTGTCTGCTTTGGAGGTCTCTGCTGCTTAGGCAGATCTTTATTTAGAGCCTCAGTATGTTTTGTGTGATTATGTGTTTGGTTTGCTGTCGTGGTAGGTCTATGTGAGACTGGAATTGTAGTGAGTGTGGTTTCCTTCTCCTCCTGACTGGTTATGCCAGTACTGAGTTGAGAGAGCTTAGCCTCCAGTTTGGCTATATGGTTGCATCTCTCACATGTGTTGGAATTTGTTGGGAGGAGGAGAGGGTTGTCTGTGTACATGAGGCAGTTGTAACATTGCCTCAAGGTTCCCATATTCACCAGCTGGACCGGAGGAGATTGACAACTGACCTTTGGACATGCTAGAATAATATTGGGAATTCCTTTATAATTGAAAACAAGGGCCAATGGGGAGCGAGGGTGTAGTGCTTTTAATTTTTAGTGCTGACTTATAATTGCTTTAGTGAGCAAGTGCCAGGTAACAAGTGCAATGTGTTACAGGTAACTTAAATGCAAAAACGACAAACAGTAACTTTCTTTCAAGCGAAGCAAGGAAATAAGTACAGTAAGCAATGCAGATATCACTAGGGATCCACAGAAGCTGAGAAGCCGCATTTTAGGTGGAATTAGCGTTCCAGGGAAATAACAGGCATACAAACAAAGCTAGATTCAGCAGGCCTGGATCTAGTCTATGCTACAGCAAACAAGGTGTACCAATTTCAGTAAGATACAGTTCAAATATTCAGGCACTATAAACCTTTAACCAGAAATTCCCAGCTCAGAAGGGCAGAGTCCAGCCTCTCCTCCCACAAGAGTGCAGACCACGAACCTTCTTAATGTAAAATAACTGGCCTGAAGCCCAAGTGCTTAAACCAGAGCTAATACACTTTAAGAATAACAGACACTGAGCTCTCAATCAGCACTTCCCAACTTAGAAGGATGAAAGCTACCTGTCCTGCCACCACAGTGCATGCCACAGACCTTCCTAATGTAGAACAACTGGTCTGAAGCCCAAGTGCTTAATCCAAAAGACTTAGAATGATAGCTACACTTTAACCAAGTTACTACCAAGCAGTAATAAATACAACTGAATACTTTAAATAATGCCTGGATTAGTGCTCAAGTTATACAAACAAAGCTAGATTCAACAGGCCTGGATTTTGAGATGTATTCCTTTGGCACAAGAATTGTTTGTGAACTGCTAGACTGTGAATATTAATTTACTCATTTCTAAACAGTTTGTGCTTTTTTAGTGTTGACATTAGCACAAGCTGCTCAAGAAAACTGGACACATTTCAGTACTGTGAGTATTCTTACCTACATCCTTGGTAGACCCTGCACACACAGGTATATTCTACATTTGGGTAGGGGTGCAGAAGTACAGAGAGTGTAAGTATTATTGTGTGAATTTTATCTTGCTGGACTTACAGGATTGCTGTGTACATGTTAGTTTATCAAGGCAAGTAATCTGTCTGCGTAACTCCCAACTGTGGACCTATCCACATGGTAGCCAGAGATTAGCCTGTTATTCTTTGTCTGTGCACCACACAGGTCTTTTCAGCACTAGAGCAATGGCATTGTTACAGTTGGTCACTACCAGTACATGACTACATCCCTTTGTATTTCAGTGTTGTATTCCTACATAAGGGTTTGCTTCTGGAACTCATTCCAAAGCTATTTGTGCAGTGTGTAAAAGCAGAAAGGCTGATATGCCTCTGTGTTTTTGCCTCTGCCAGACCTCTCAAACACTCAGGTACATATCTGAACAGACTCAGGGAAAAGTAGAGAAAAAGTCAGGGACACCTTTAAAATATTAGTGCCATTACGTTGAGACTTTGAGAGAACCAAAGCATATGGATTAATACACCTTTTCTGAAGTAAAAGAAGTGTCTAACTCTTAATTATTGTCATTACTCATTACGTGTAATTCACCACCTTTCTAGCCAAAGTCAGTAGTTTTTGGAGGGATTCAGAGGGACAGAGCTAAATTTTGTTTCAAAATCAGGGACATCCCTGAAAATTAGGGACAGTTGGGAGGTATGGCCTCTGCCCTAAACAGATATGCCAGTATTTGTCCTACTGTGATACTGTGTGGGGTTTGTAAAGTGATGGTGTAACATTATTTCATGCTAGAATGGCTGCTTCTCTTATCACAGTCATGTAATGTAATCCCACAACAACTGTTGGTAAAGATCCACAGAACAAGTTGTGTGGTATGGCATTCCTATTTTTCCTTTACATTCACGCACTCTGATGCATGATATATTTATTTCAGCACCAACATGTTCTATATCTACCGTGGTTTAGTGGTACTTCATGCAGTGTAGTGTGTACAAGGTCCCGGGTTCGAGACTAACAGAGGTGTTTTATTTTGCTGCTGAGCAGAACAAGGGCCCTCACATACAGAGTGACTAAGGCACTTTTAAGCAGTTGTAAGTGGGTTTGCGCAGGGTTGCGTGATGCTTAGCAATGCTTAGCTAAGCGCAAACATGCGCACACTGGTGCAAACCTGCTAACTACTGCTTAATAGTGCTTACTCCCGCTAACCCCTGCGCTCATTTCTTTGAAAGAAAAGAAAATAGGGAGATAGGAAAGTGGTGACAAAGGGGCACAAAGAGGGAAAGACAGTAGGGAAAATAGCTCGGGTTGTGAAGGACAGGTGTAGGGAAGGTCCATAGCTGCCCATTTCTTTAACAGCAACAGCTGTGCATATAGAATAAATTTGGAGGTAAATATGAAACCCTCACCCCTGAGAGAGGGGTGAGGACAACAAAGTATGTTGTAATGCCAATTAAATTACATTTTATGTGTCCAGGGGACATGTGTGCAAAATGGGCAGCTATGTATGGGGCGTAATTTTTTTTTGGGGAGCAGATTGCCCTTTTTTTTTTCAGGTGAGAGTGGAATGTGGGGTAGGGGAAGTAGGTATATTTGGGGAGATAGGTTGGGGAGGTAAACAGTTATAATTGACCCAAGGGGAGGTGATTGGGAAAGTTATTTAGAAACTAGGGAGTTAATTTGGCAAATTAAATTGGATGCTTCAAAAGATCCAGGTATGAACGACAGTATCAGTATTAGCAGTATACTGAAGGTAAAAAGAAATAAATTATGATGGTTTCACAACATTGAAAGTGTTTCAACTTGGATATTAATATTTTATGAAACACAGTTAGAAATTTGTTTAAAAAGAAAATGTTTTCAAATGAAGTTGAACAATACTTGATCTTTTATGTATGAACTCTATTTAAATTAAGGTAAATTTATTTTATGAAACAATGAAATAATGAAATAATGAATTAAACAATGGAGTATTTTATACACAAACACCATACTTATGTAAACCAAACAAGATGAGAACAGTAATGTTTTGAATACTCCACAGTACTTTGTAGATGAAGATTTTAAAACAAACATATTTTATATATGGACACATTTATATTGTGATTTTACACACTTTACATTTTATTTTTTTTATTTTTTTTTTTATTTTAATAAGATTGTGAATTTTTTTGTAATATATAGGTCCACAAGTAACACTAATTCAGTAAACAAGATGAGTTTAGTGTATAACTCCTATTAAAGCCCTTTACTAGAATTACACAGAGGAGAATGAAGCACTATGGCACTTTAAATGTGGATGCTTATTGAATTTTAATTGAACTTTAATTGTTTAATTGGCTTATCAGTTTGTGTATTTAACCAGCATGGCCACATTCACATTTCCACCTTGAAAAAGCCTGGAATAGTCCAGGCGAAAGCGCTTGGTTAACTTGGATTCTATTTTACTTGTTGCTCTTGTCGAATAAAAGTTCTTTTGGAAGCTACTTGGTTCAGCGTTTTTTCAACTACATTTTACGCCTTTGCACCGTAGAACTTCTGGCATTTGTCTATGTACTGTTTGGATTTGGCATTACTTTTGGAAACTAAAGCTAGTTTCCGTCAGCATTTCTAATTTGGTGTCCTCTACAGTTTTTGGTTCGAATTGGTGTGTTCTTTCTTTCTGTGTGTTCTCAGGTAAACAGACAAGACAAACAAGATGCATACAAGGGCGGAATATGACACATGTGGTGGGTGAACACCATTGACAGGGAGGGATGTTTGGAAATCGCAAGCCCATGAGCCCACAGATGGCAACGGTGGAACTGAGATCCCCACCCATGGGCAGTCACTACTGCACCTTCACAGCCCAGAGGGTGGCTATGCTGGGGGCTGTGTAGGAGGGGCAGTCTGACCCGGGAATTACACCTCTCATGCCTCAAGCTGGAGTAGAGGTTCTGCAACAGAACGCTCAATCTCTCTACACACCACAGCCTGGACCGTTCGAAGGGTGATAGGTGGCCCTCCTCCACCCACGCTCGCATGGGGGTGGCCAAGCCCCATCCCCTGCAGCGCTTCCACCCGAAGTGGCACAGGGCCAATGGAGGAGGAGGAGGACCCAGGCTGGGCACCAGACCTGCTGGTGCCAGGTGCTATGGCCAGCTGAGGTGGGACAGGTGGGTCCGCTGGGACTGGCCTTCCCATACGAACTATGTTTTGGAGAATTTAATAAACATATGAGTTAGTAACAGTCAACAGCATTCCCAGTTAGTTATAACAGCATGCAGAAGTATTCCCATTAACCCAACACACCAGAGTTTCAACAGTTGAAAAGCAAGCATAACACATGCATATATAGAACAATAGTGGACATTACAACAGCATGCAGGTTTAATTGATGGCAACAGGCCACCAATATTGTGGTATTTGAACAAGGCACATGCATAGAAATGAATGCAAATATTTATAAACCAATAGGACATATGTCCCAACAAATGTTTTGAGATTAGACATACCCATTGAGGTGTGGAATTGCATTTTTATGCACATACAGTAGAGTGGGAAAGATAGCTCAGTTAACAACTTATATATACATCTAGTTTATACCACATTCCTATTAACTGCAGTTATATGTCCCTTACATGTATTATTACACTACCCAATGTCCTTCTATTGTGCAATTGGATTTTGCTAGATCATTATATACATGAGCTGTATCTGACATACAAACTGTCCAGGATGCAGGTGTTACTGCTGCATATTTTGAGAGTTGCTCACACACACTACTGCTGTGATGGTACACTGACAGCTCTACTTTCATATAATTATCTAGATATGTTCAGGTGAAAGTATCAGTTATATGTTAACAGCTCCCTACATTTCTGGCAGCACACTGACATTTCTGGGGAACACAATACCAAGCTACTCATGTGCCAGATTAACCTGTACATGCTGGCATGAACCAGCAGTTAAGGGCTATAAATATGCATAAAAGCTACTGGCACTCCCTTCATCCACTTTACATGAGCCTACCCAAGTGTGGGTTAATTAACATTGCTTAGTACAACAGTACTATTTCTAAAATGCAACAGTACAACAACATATCAAAGAAAATCACACAGACACATTCCAGGAATTATACCTTTATTAAAGAATTATTACACCTTTATTTATTGGGTTAAAACACTTTTTTGAAGGCTCTCTCATTTATTTTATATAACAGTACATGCAGAATAATTATTAAAGAATTATTATACCTTTATTTATTGGGTTAAAACATTTTTTTGAAGGCTCTCTCATTTATTTTATATAACAGTACATGCAGAATAATTACTAACCTGCCTGGTGACGCAGCCTTTGCAGCCTATCTTCATGGGCTTGCTGATTCATAGTTCGGACACCGGCAGCTGTGAAGTAAATGCAGTGATAATGAGACATACCTATCCATAGTATAGACAAGAATAGCAATTCTTAAATACTTAATACAATGGTTACTTACTCAGTACTGGGGCATTTGCTATCCCACGGGCCTCCTGGATCCACTGGTGCAGTTGATCCACCTTGCATTGCTTCAGGTCAGAGTAATGGTGCCTGACCTGCTCACCAGTCTGGTGAATGCCAGTGGCACTGGTGAGATCATGAGCTAGATAGTTCCTGGCCTCCGTTTTGTATTGGGTGCCCTGGTACTGGCCCCATAGGAGTCTTTCTTCATGATTGTGGACAAGGAGCCAAACCATTACTTTGGTCTCCTCAATGCCGCAACGTTGCACTCTAAATCGAGTGCCTTCTCCAACACCAGCTATGCTGACTGCAGAAGGGAGATACAACCAGTTATGGCAAGTATTCCCGCCTGTGCAGCTTAAATATGCCTCATTTCCTGCACTTATTTGTGATTGGCCAGTTTTGAAAAAACTCAGCTGTAGGCACACCTGCTTAGCCGATGTTAGCAATTTTTAATATTCCTTTGATAGATATGTGTCTGTTGAAAGTGCATGGTTATGAAGTGCTGTCATGGCTTAGTGGTTATATAGTGTGACTATAGTGCACAGTATCCCGAGTTCGATCCCTGTCACTGTTTTTTATTTTCCTACTGGCCAGACTTGAATGGTTAAGGTACAGTGAAGGAGGTGTGGCCGTGTTTAGCGGACTTTGCTCAACTTTGGCCGACGTTGCTCAGCATTGCTCGACGTTGCCTGAAGTTGCCCAACGTTGCTCGATGTTGCGCTGGTTAGTGCGGTGCGCAGCTACATGCAAACATGTTCTGTTTACGCTAGTTTGTGCGATGCGCAGCTCCACCCAAAGACATTGCGCTAGTTAACACAGTGCTCAGCTACGAGCACTTAAATATAAATATGCTCAATACTGGTAAAATATGCTTAGCAGTGCTTTACATTGCTTAAAATAATTTACTCATGCATCACTATGCATAACCATTTCACCTTTATATATATATATATATATATATATATATATATATATATATATATATATATATATATATAATTCGTTCACTACTACATATAACATTTCAATGCTTTTTACAAAACTTTAAATAATACATGTCAGGAAATATTTTTGTATACAGATTTCCAACAGAAAATGAAAAATGTAGTGGTGGGACTCGACCCGGGAATGCCTCCTCTTTGTGTGTAGGCTCTAACCACTACACTATCACTATTTTACTTAATTTGCATATATTTTTCTTATTATCCTCTTCGGTGTCTAAACTGCTAACTGTAGCTAAGCAATGGGAAAACCTGCGCAAACATGTGCAAATACGGGCAGCTATATCGGAAATGGAACTGGAAATGAAAAAAAACATTTCTTTTACTTTTTATATTTGTACAGGGTTTACTATGTGGGGGAGTTTAGTCTTAGAATGTACACATGTAAGCGGACTCGCTCATGTGACTAGACATTTCCTGAGTTCCATACTTGCAGGGGTGTGGATTTTCGGGCTGATCGGCAGTCCGACACGCCCCCTACACTTGTCCACGCTCCATGTTAGTTTTAGAGTTGATGCCGCGCGCCCTCATTAATATGCATGGTGCACTGCCGTCTTACTCTTAGACTGGCTCTTCCATGTAAGACTAGTCTTACATGGAAGATTAGTGAATCCTGTGGAATGTATAACAATTTTAAAATACTTGTATTAAAGCCACCTTTTTTTAACATGTTACTTCAATAAAACTTTCCTACTTAAGTTAATATTTTATAAGAATCAAAATATAAAAATATAAAATGTAAATGAGTGTTCACAATCAATATATATTTAACTTTTAAAATTACAAAAAGTAAATATAAACCTAATGGGAGACGAAAGTGCTTATGTTACGATTTTTTAACATTTACATTTAATAGAAATTTGGATTTGAGACAAGCTGTTACCGTGAAGCTGCTTTACCTTTTTTTTGGATGGGTTGGTTTGTTCCAGAGTTTTCTTAGTGTGCAGTTTGTTTGGATTAATAAAACCGACCTGAACAAACTCTCCACATGCTACAACAAGATAGCTAGGTTTGCAGCCAGTACTAAATCACACTCCCACCACTACCAATCCCTACATAAACTACACTGGTTAGAACTTCTAAACTTACTACCCACCAACTCAGCATAGCTCATCAAATTCTATACCATCCTGAGAAAACCCCTGCCCTAACTGGCATGTTAAATTTCCACAGCTCCAACAGGGAACTACGATCCAGTAATAAAGCCCTGATTGAAGTCAATCCATGCAAGAACAGCTCTGGAGAAGCACTATTCTCCTATGCGATCACAAAAGCATGGAATACCCCCTCCTGACCTCAGGTTACAAAATTGCACAACCACATTGAAAGACCTCCTCAAATCACATCTTTACGCTAACCCCCTTTACAACTGTAATGACCCCCCCCCCCCCGAATACTCATCCCACTGTAGGCAGGTTACCCCTGAGGCCTCTGATGCATACTTTTCACTGTCATTTTGGTCCACTTATGTGCATTGCATATTTTGTAAATATTGTAAATATGTACCTACTCTGAGTACCTTATGTACGTATATTGTACCAGTACTGCAATATTTGTGATCTCATAACTGTACTATAAGCTTGCATTGCATTTACCCACTTTTGCTTTTTATATGTTAACATTCTACCACTTGTTATCCTGCTACTGTTATTGTATTTAACTGGCTTGCCTTCTAAAAATGTCAGCATTCTACTAATTGTTATTCTTTAATAACCATCTATTCACACTGTAACTTCTTGGAGTTTTTCTCCCCAGGACTCCACTGAAAATGGACACTAGCTGTCCAGTTGGATTATCCTGGTAAAACAAATGTTAAATAAATAAAATAAAACAGTAAGTAAATAAATCTCACATAAAATGCCAAGCCACGGTTTTGGAAAACTGCTCTAAATAAACCCCTCCCAAAGTAAACCAACCCAAAAGTTCTATCCAGCTTCCATCCTATCAACTCTGGGGAAACTTCTAGAAAAAATAGTCAGCACCTAGCCATCTCACTACTTCCAGCAGTGCCACATGCTTTCTTCCAAACATTACAGATTCTGGCCTGGATGAAGTACTTTGGCAGCACTTTGGTCCCTAATTGATGTCATCTTGCAAAACACTGATAGAGGCTTCCTTACAGATGCTCTATTTACAGACCTGACAAAGGCATTTGACCTCAGTGCCCACTGTCGTCTCCTAAACAAACTAATTGAACTTGGTATCAGTCCAAACATCATTTGCTGGTTTAAAAACTTCCTCACTTACAGACACTTCAGTGTTAAAATAAGATCCTCCCAGTCAGAATCTGCACCTGTTGTCAAAGATGTATTCTAAGGATCCATTCTTGCCCCCTCCTCATTTCCATATTCATTAAACTTCCTTGTGCCCTCCCTCGTCTCCCACTCATCTTCTTCACAGGTGAAACAGTTATTTCTTGATCAAGCCACTCTCATAACAACATAAATTCCCAACTCCATTCAGACTAACATGAGTTCTAGTAAAGGCTCATAAACCAGAAACTACTTCAAAAGTTCTCCAAGATGAAAACTATGCTTTTTGGAACTAAATAAAAAAATTCACCAAGCACCTGATTCTTTCACTTTTGTTGACTTCCACAACCATACTGCAAAACCAACCACCACCTTCAAAAGCCTAGGAGTATGGATCACTTAATCTCTAAACTTCCATTCCCACATAGAGTGAGTGAAAACAAAAATAAACTCACCCTTCTGGGCCAAAACAAGTTTTTATTTATCAACTAGGTTACCCCATTAGATTAGTGACCTCTTTTCAAGGGAGAGCCAAGGTGGTATTTATACTGCTTGAGGAAATTTGGCAAGGGTATTAACAGCTTTCACTACTTTTTTTGATAGGTGCCATCCACTTTAGCTACCACCAACTCAAGCAACCTTGGTTTAACATCTCTTCCAAAGGACAACACACTCAGGAGTGCAACACCCCCTTAATTTACACTGCAATGACAGCAACTAATCAACCTTCTACACCCAAGGCAAGTGTACTACCTGTTATGCCACTGACACTGCATGGTAATACATAATTTTGTTCCCTTTTCTATCTCAACTAGCCAGAGCAGCAATCAGCAAAGGATTTCTCTTGTTTCAGCTAGAATACGGACTACCTGTTTTCGCATCTGCCTCCAAGAAAAAGACCACCACACTCCAGAACAATGGCCAACAACATCTGCTGATTCATTACAAACTTATCCTTCTGAGATCATCACTGTATTACCCTAAAAGTAGCAAAATGGCTACCAATAAATGAAAGATCTAACCTATTGTTAGGATCTGAGCTCTACAAACTACTCCAGCTTCACAGACACTTCTAGTCTCCATCACTGATTATTAATGAAGATGAATAGACATTGTGGCCCTCATTCCTGCCAACTGGTGAAAACGTGGTTTAGAGTTGAATAGTATAAAGCTGAGTCTTGCCCTTATTGTATCTACTCCATAACATAGGAAGGTACTGCTTGTTTATGCTCAGTTTAACACTAACTGAAGCAACTTGTATTTGCATACGCATTTTTCCCAAGGTCAGATTTGATCTGGTGCAGTGAGATAAATCTTGCTTCCTATTTCAGCCCTGCATTAAGAGCAGAAATTGTTTTCTGAGAGATTCCTGGCCCGAAGGAAGTCTGGCATGTATTAAAGATGTGCTGGAAAGTTTTCCACTTGTCTTTATTCTAGGCTTAAATTCCATCAACATATGTACCGTTCAATTAAAATGTGTTGTGGAAAATTTAATACAAATTTTTGACAGACAGTTGGACTGTATTATTTCACATACTTTAACATGCAATTTACATATGTTCTTAATCTGGCTGAGTTTATTATTAATGGCACTAATTAAATGTATAGTATATAAATAGTATTTTTGCAGGTAATGAATGTCTGGTTCACTTTTCTGGTCAGTAAGCTTTATGAATTGAAAACTTACCTCTAGAATCCTGCCTTCTCCTTATCCTGATTTTTGATAGTCCCAGCCATTTTGCCCTAGTGCAGTGATGGTTTTGTCTCTACTATTTGTGCTGACAGCCTGTCCCAAGCTCCCTTGCTGCTTTCTATGAAGTAGTCGTTCTTTGCATTCTATTCCCTAACATGTTTGTCAGAAGGATGTTTTCACAGAGTAGATGCCCTGGAAGTATTCCTTAACCATGAGTAACTAGTGCCAAGTCTCAGTGAAATAACTAGCGTAGCATCAGTTTATATCAATAGCATAAATGCTGGAATTTAATATTGTCTCCTGTCTTTCTTTCTGCAGTCTCTCCTTAACAGGATTATTTATACGTTTTTCTGGTCTGAGTGCATTTTGCCTTCTTTCTTTCTTTCCCTCATTTCATTTTTTTAACCCTGAATGTCTGCCGCTTAACCTCTTGGGCTTCTTTAATCCACTATAACATCTTTTTGTCTCAAGAAGCTTAATCTGTTGTACATTACAGAATTCCTTTCTCATTGTGTATTAGAATCCAGCCCCACCGCACAAAAACACACCCACCCACATACACAGTCTCACACACACACACACACACACACACACACACACACACACACACACACACACACACACACACACACACACACACACACATACACACACACACACTAACTGATATACTCCCCTGATGATCTGGTGATACAACAGTAAAGACTATATTGTGCAAACAACAAGTGAGAACATGTTAAACATTAAAGTTCACAGAGGTGGTGATGTTATGAAAGTATTTTCATAACCATACCTGTATCTATTTTTCAATATTTTTATTATGTATATACATTTTTCATTCAGAATAAATTGTAACCATGCATAATAAATTGTAACTTATCATCAAGGATATAGGAGACCTTCAAACACTTGACCCGACTCAGTTTGGTTTTGTTAATTGAAATCCTGCCTGTTGAACCTAGTGGACTTCTTCAAGACTGTCACCAAAGCCCTAGACAAAGGCAAATCTCTGCATACGGCCTACTTAGACTTGGCCAAGGCCTTTGACACAATTACTCACTCAGGCATCATTGAAAAACTCACCCAGCTGGAGGTCAACGTCAACCCATATACTGTCAGGTGGGTTGCAAACTGGCTCACCGACAGAACATATAGAGTCAAAATAGGCAACTCTACCTCCACCAGCAGACCTATTACCAGTGGTGTTCCACTGGGATTTGTTCTGGGGCTCCTATTGTTTGGAATCTACTTCTCAGAAGTACAGGCAAAAACAAAAGGCTTGTGGTTGACAAAGTTTGCTGATGAATGCAAACTGGGAGCAGTCACTGAGTCCCCAAATGATGTCAACATTCTAAAAGACGGACTTACGCAAACCAGTGATTGGTGCTAGAGCTATGGTCTTAATCTCACTGCAAAAAAATTCATTATCATCTCAGTCTTTTAACTTTCTAAGTCTTTTGGGTTTCTAATACCATGACAGGAATGGACCCCATTCCTAAGTCAAAGTAAAGTCAATTAAAGTTCATGAAATTAGTATTGTTTCAATCTTTGATGTTAGCCAAAAGTGCACTTTGCAGCACCTGCAATGTACCTAGTAATGACTCCTTTTGCAATTAGTATGGAGTTATATGTATTGATAACATATCCAAGTATGACTGTAAATTCTTTTTTATAAGACCAGTTGCAATAAAAAAAAACAGGCCAGCACACACACAAGCGTAAGGTGCCTAAAAATGTGTATATTTATTTAAACATAAATTATGCAAAACAGACCGGTTTCGGCCAAAAAGTTATTAAGCCTTCCTCAGTGTTAAAGTTCAGGCAACAAAGTCAAGCCTAATATACATAAAAAGTCACCACATAATACAACAAAAGTCCCCCTGATTGGTTGGCTATAGATGCTCATTTAGACCTGGTGGAAATAATCCCTCCAGCTTAGTGATCCACTTTTTTCTTGTTCAGTATATCATGCCAACCTAATTTATTAGCCCAATCACCATTTATCCTGTCAATGATAGTAAACCTGAAAGAGGCTGTGGTATGAGTCAAAGAATGTTTGAATAATGCACTACTAGATTTTTTTAATCTTATGTCACTAAGATGTTCGGATATCCGTATCCTGACGTGATTGCATTTGTGTATTCTGGGGCCGTGCACTTGCCGTACTTGCAGGAGCTCTTCATTGTGATAAGACCACTTGCCTCTACTACTACTGGAACTGTCTGGGTATCTTTCTTCCACATTGCTCTTGTTTCTGCTTGCAAATCATGATATTTTATGACTTTGTGTACACAAGACACTGTAGTCACTGGGTGTAGCGATTTCAATGATCAATGCTACTTTTGTCTTTTCATGGAACACTAGAACACTGTATCTGGTTTTCTCACATCTATCTTCTGAGCTGTTGGTAATGGGTGATCCTATGTGATGTAGACAATCATTTTCTATGATGCTTTGTGGCTGATGTTTCCAGTGTTTTTCAGCCACTTCAATACCATAATGTTTGCACAATCCCCAGTGCAACAGTCTTACATTATTATACCTTTCAGTATACAGTCCTTCTGTCATTAGTATGTCACAACCAGCTACAAGATGTGTGACAAAACCTACATTTGACTGTTTCTCCCACATGCTCAATGGACTTTGTAAACCAACGTGTACATAGCCCATTATCTTGGGCCACCAATATTAACGTTTCATCTTCTGATTTGAATTCGCCTCTCCTTAACTATTTCTGTGTGTCGATCCTAATCAACATGAGGTTCTTCCAGGAGTTTTCTATACTTGCAACTATATTTATGTATTTTCCACATTTCTTGCCTTCTCATCTGATCCTTCACCTTATATTCTTTCTTTTCTTTTTTGGCACATTGAGTTGCTGCCTGATTTTTATCTACTTCTGGTTTGATTTCCACTCCTACTTGGTGATATGCTTCTGCCAGACTAAGCAGGGAAGTCACCTTAGATTTATTCTCCTTATGTTTCAAAACTTTCACTACATTTGGGTCTTGTGAGGTCAGCAGATATGTGTGCAGTCCCACAATTGCAGATCTATACACATAATCAATTTCAAGGAGGCGGAAACCTCCTTTGGAATGGGGAATATATAATCTTGGTATACACTGATTTTTATAAATCATTTGATGAGCATGAAGCATCCTTCTTGTTTTCCTGTCTAATCTATCTAACACCTTTTGGGGCCAGTCAATCATTCCAAAACTGTAAGTTAGGACAGGAAGAGCAAATTAATTGATTTATAGCTTGAATTTTGTTCCTAGATTTCAACACTGTTTTCAGAATTAATTTGTCTTCTAAAGTATTCCTTACTAAGTTTTATTTGCATTTGTTCATGTTTTATTGTTGATCCCTCATCAATTCCCAAATATTTATACACTCCCTCTTGTTCAAGTTCTTTTATATCACATTCTTGTCCCAACTGATGTTTTCATGGTGCTGCAGTTTTCCTGCTTTAAAGGCTGCTTTTGCACATTTGTCAAGACCAAATGATCTGAAAAAGTTTTGACTACTTGTAGTTGTGCTTTCAGTTCCTCATCTGATGAGGTATAAGAAGTCTTTACACTTTGTTGTTTTCTAGGAGCTAAATTATAGCCATGGCCTAAGCTGTGAAGTAGACAGCTTAATGGGTTAAGGGCAAGACAGAATAGCAGCGGTGACGGAGAGTCACCCTGGAATATGCCCCTTTGAATTTTTATGCCTGAAATAATTTCTCCTTCATCATGGCTTAATTGCAAAGTGGTCTGCAACTATTCATGGTCACTGTAATGTAATTGATCAGTGTAGGGTGTATCTTATAAATTTTTAAGCATTCTTTTATCCATGAATGTGAGATACTGTCAAATGCTTTTTCGTATTCAATCCATGCCATACTTAAATTCTTCCCCTTTTTACAGTTCTCCACTATGACATTATTTAGCAACAAATGACACTTTGTTCCATGAGACTTTCTTTTATTACCCTTTTGTTCTATTGCCATGATTACATTTTTTTTTCTAAATGACTATAAACTATGCCAGCATCAATTCTGGTGTATAGTTTATATGTCATTGGAATTCAAGTTATTGGCATATAATTTTTAGGATAACTTGCAAGTTCAGTCTTAAGTAGGAGCATTGTTTTTCCTGTTGTTAACTAGACTGGCATGTGTTCGGTGTGTGCATAGAAACAGTTCTGACTCGTGGCTAAATTTTCATACAAAGATGTTAATACGTTTAGCCAGAAGTTAGGTACTGCATCTGGGTCTGGGGTTTTCAAGTTGGAGGTTTTTCTTAACTTTATTTCAATCTCTCTGGCTGTTACTTCATCCTATTTCATATCCTATACATTTGAACTTCTTTCTTTAATTTGTTCTATCCATTTAACATCTTTGTTATGTTCCACAGGATCTTCATAAATATTTCTCCAAAATGTATTTATTTCTTCTTTTTGGAGTCTTTCAATTCCTTTTTCCTTGCTTCCCAGTTCTCTATAGAACTTTTGGGGAACTTTTGGGGGTCATTTATAAATTGCTTATTTTGCACTTTTCCTTTATATTTGTCTGTGTATCTTCTAAGTTTTTCTGCCTGTGCTAAGATTTTTAGTTTATTATGTACAACAGTGCAAGATATATAGTGATCTGTTATAATACTGCGCATTCCTTTTATCACATCTGTCCTTGAGTACTTTTGTTGATCTGTTCCCTCATCTATAGTCTTCTAAGAGTGACACTTCTTGTCTTAATTCCTTTATAGTTTTCCCTATTCGATACTTCCATGATGGCATTTGATTTCTCCCCTTCCTTCCCCTCACCACCTTGTGTTCTTGTGGTAAGACTTTATCTGTTATTAATTTAGCTGCACAGTAATATATCCTGTTTACTTCTGTTATATCACATGGATCTCTATGGACAGTCCCAATTACTGTGTTCATTTGTTTTATCAAGCTTGTAACATTTTGGGTTTTATTGACCTTCTGCAGTCTATTTCTTTCATTGATCTTAATATGCCTATCTAGCTCTAGTAAATCAATCAACTCTTCTCTTAGCTCATTTTCTTTTAAACTGAGGGCACATTTTTTGTTCACCATTTCCTGTGGACACTTTGTAGAAAATTCCATAGCATCTTCCTGTGGCACATTCTCTAAAATTTCATCCTGTGTTATCCATTGCTGTGTCATATGGGAACTCACTAGCCTATCTCTACTGAACATGGACTGCGTCAGAGTTGACACAGTTTCCTGTTCCTTCCCTTGCTGTCCAGTGCCATCTGAAAGTTTATACTGATTTCCTGCAGCAGTCTCTAAATTATAGGTTCATAGGATGGTACTCGGCTATCGGCCCTAGGGCCTATACAAGCCTAGCCATAACAATTCCCTGGCTATTTCTTCCCACAATATTTACTTCCCTGGACCTCTGTCTAACTGACATGATCCGCGGGGTGAATTCCCTATCTCCCATGCAATTGTCAAGGTTACTTTTGAAGAGGGCCAAAGAAGCACTCTGCTTGATATGTATGGGCAGTCTCTTCATATGGCGGCTGATCAGTTGCTTCCTGTTCCACTGGCTTCTCCTTAATTTGGATGTACATTACTCTATCCTGCTGTGGTGTTTTCTGAGTTAGATTTTCTACACTAAATCCTTCACTTCACAGGTACTCCATAACTTCTCCATTACTAATCTCCTTTTCTACTTTTCCTCTTTGTATTCTTACTTTTTGTATTGTAAAGTTTTCCATGTCTGGATTCCTTTGCCTGTATTTCTCTTCAGATACTGTTGGTGCTGCTCTTTTTGTTTTGATTATTTTTGCTTTCTCCTTTGTATAAATATTACACCATATTAAATCTCTTTTTCTTTCCCATATCCATATTTCTTCTTCAGGTGTCTCCTGATTCTCCTGTTTCTCCTTACTTTGGGGACTTGTTCCATCATGCTGTGATGTAACCTGTGCTAGATCTTCTACACCAAATCCTTCTCTTCGCAGGCACACCATAACTTCAACATCTATGTTTTTAACTTCTACTTTACTAATCTTCTTTTCTATGTTTCCTCTTTGTGGCATTTTTTTATTGTGAAATTTTCCATATCTGGATGCCTTTGTCTGTATTTCTCTTTGAATATCTTTGTAGGTGACTTTTCTTGTATTAATTAATTTGGCTTTCAACTTTGCATGAATATTGCACTGTATCCAATCTGTCTTTCTTTCCCATGTCAATATTTCTTTTTTATACCTTTCAAAAATTTCTAATTTTTTTGTTTATATTTGTACATTTCCTCTGATGCTTCTTTTTCCACACAGATCAAAATTTCTTGGTCTATGTAATGTTTTTCACAAATCTGCTTTTTTATTTGAAGTTTCTGACAGTTTTTCTTGTGGAAGTATTTTTCTTTCCTCTAATTTATCTCTTAATCTTTTTTATATATCCTGTGTCTGGAAATTCTGGGCTTTTTGCATAATAGTAACAATACAGAATTTCTTTCTTATCCTCAATAGTCCAGTCTATCGTCTTTATGGCTCTTCTTTGGCCTATCAGTTTTTTGTATTTTTATGGACTGCTAGTTCCTTCTACAACAGGGGGACCATCTTCCCCCTGGGCCTGGCCCCATCAACACGGGGACCATCGTCCCCCTGGGCCTGGCCCCATTGTAGGAATGTTTCTGTATTTTGAGGATTCTACACTGTGAAATTTTCCAGTCCTGCCACCAGTGTGCCTATCAGGATTGGGCACTTGTTTATGCTGGGTCTTGTGCACCCAGCTATCTTTTTTAATTTTTGACCTACTTCTGTCCATGATATACACTATTTAAAATACAGTCTATATATCAGTGTTGTCTTGGTGAGATTTTGTGAAAAGCAGGGTCTCCCTCATGAAGGTACTCACCAGGACTTGAGGATGAATTCAGTTTCAGCACTACTACTCTCCTTTGCTTGCTGCCTTATCTCTCCATTCAGACCCTCTTTATTCTTATCATCCCCTTTGGCAAAGGCGCTGTCCCTGCAGATTATCATAATAACAACAGCACCCTCAGTTTTAAATCAGTGGTGACAGATTTGGGCACACAGGTAGACAGCAGCCTTACCTTTGATTACCATGTCTCCACGGTGGTAAGGAAGGCCTTCTACATTGCTCACCTTATAAGCAAGGGCAGAGCTTCGAGAACAAAAGAGGTAATAACCACCCTGTACTAGAGGCATTAGCCTAGTAACCCCATATGAACCTATTTGTCTAACTGATCTATCTTTTGAATTCACTATAATTTGTGAAAATGCATAGTTGAAAATATTTGCCTTTTACACACCTCTTTGAGTCTGGATCATGGCTGAAAAGGGTCAAATTGCCAGCCCACCTATTTGGTTATCAAATAGAAACAAATAAAGGTAAGTAATGCAGTGAACATCCCCTGAAATCCAGTCATACCCACCATTGCATAGAATGCTGATCCACAGGGAGCTTATTTTTGCATTCCGCAATATATTTGGCTTTGATCTTCACCACTTGGTTTATGCTATTTGTTAGATGGCAGAAACCTTCATTGGCATAAGTGACAACTGAGGCTACATTGGAAACCTCGTGGTCAATTTTTGAGAGATGACCATTTAATTTTAATGGCTTTATATTTTTTTAAAGTTGAATTCAGAGGTGTTTGTTGTGATGGGCTAGATACCATAAAAGAGAAGATTACTGATTTATCATTGGATTTGACCAGAACTTTGACAAGGAGGAGGAAGACATTATAGGAAAAATACAAATCGGTGCAATGTTAATGAGGGTTACTCAGATGATTTTGCCCCTCTGTGGGCTGGTAAACTATTTGTATGAGAGAGCTAGTATTTTGAAATCTAGGAATTTTTGGCATACAACAACCTTTGTATAGTTAATAGATGGATAGTTGAAATCGTCCATCAAAATGGTATTTTTATTAATGGGTAGTTCAGTAAAGTACGTTTAAAAATATTTTGCGGACCTGATGGAATATGGAAGGTGGCCTGTTTTAGTAAGTCATTTATTTTGTTTGTCTTATAATTTGTAATCATTTCTACTGTGATTCAAGTGTACATTTTCATATAAAGTCATTCTCTGTGTGCAGCAGAAGTGAAATAAACCTTTCACAGTCAATTCAGTACTAATAATTAATGACATTTTCCAACTCGTAATCCATTCTTCACATTAATTTTATCATGTCTATAGCCTGTAAGAATTGTGATACCTTGTAATAATGTTTTAGTGATCTCTGAATTTGTATCTTATATAACTGTATTAAAAACTTTATAGACTTGCTTCTTCTTTAATATTGTCCCTTACCGTTCTCCTTATAACGTTTAATTATACTTACAGCTTGTGTACCTAGTCTTGTATGTACGGTACTATTATTATTATTCCAGTGTGATACAATCCTCTCTGTGATGACTCACCAGTTGTAATTATGAAAACATTTAACATTTATTAGCTGTAAAGGTGAATGTAATGTCTTTTTACCCAGTTTCACTGTTTTATAGTGACCTGATGTTCAAGCTAAGCAGTTATACACATGTAGCTCAATGTAGTTTTGGGGTAATGTATTTTTTTTTTTTTTATTAAAATGTTGTCAGAACATGCATAAGTGGTGTTAACGTACAAATAACTATCACATGACACAGTTCAACAGTGAGTAACAATCTTCTTTATTGCAAGTAAAGGCATATACCTTGGAGACCAGGAAATCAATGTATCATTCAATTGCTACAGGAATAAAGCCTGACCAGGGTAAGACACTGCAGCCAGCCTGTTTTTCTACTACATCTCAAAGTTATTTCCCTTGGTTATTATTAAGGAATTATCATTTTTACATTTGGCACTACAGCTACCTCTCTTGGCAATAATAAGGCATAGATAAAGGAGCCCCTGCAAGTACGGCAGCTGCACAGCTCCAAAAAACCTTGTAGCAGTACAAAACATAGAGAGCCAGCATAAGAAATTTATTGCAAAAACTAGCTCAAAAGCATAGTTTAAAAATAAAAAAGAGACAAAACAGACCGGTTTCAGCTGTAAAAATTACAAAGCCTTTTTCAGTACAGTTAAGACATATACACTTGTTCTACTTTTTATAAGTAACCACTAGGTGAGGCTCTAAATTAGTAAATTAGTTAACAATTCCAATTAAAGGTACTCATTAAGCCCTGGTGAAAACAATCCCCCCCAGTTTGATAATCTATTTATTTTCTTTACTATTTAGAATCTGATGCCAACTTGCGTTGTTTGTTCTCTGTGCAATAATTCTATCACTGTAAAGTTAAAGGATGCATTCTTATGTGCCTCAGTATGCTTATATAGAGCATTCGTGAGCTTCTTGTGCCTGATGTCACTTAGATGCTCAGAGATTCTGAATTTTAGTTGTCTGGATGTTTGTCCCACATAAAACACAGAGCGGGTACAGGTAGCCAAATAGATTACCCAGTTTGCCTGGCAATTCGCAAAAAAGAACTGAACTGGCATGTCTACATCACCCTTCTGCAGTGGGTGCAGTGACCACAGGGAACACATCCCTTAAGTTGGTCCCCCATGAGAGTTGTTTGTATGGAATCACCCTTACATCTCCATCCATGTTTGTAATGACTCAAAAATTACCCCAAATTCTTGCCTCTCCTGAAAGAGAAATAATGTCTGTCATCCAAATATCGCATAGTTTGGCATCTGCTAAGAGTATGTTCCAATGCCTATGAACACTTTTAAGTAGGGCATCAGTAGTCTTTCCATAGGTAGTGACCAGTCGGACGGTGGAATCCTTGTCCATAGCCTTGTCCCTGTATCTCAAAAGATCCTGCCGGTCACGATTAGCCACCCAGTGTCTGGCCTGATAAATATTCCCCATTTTGTAGCCTCTATTCCTGAATCTGGTGGTTAGATCTTCCTGATACACCTGATAAGTGGCATCATTTGAACATATTTGTTTCATACACAAACATTGTGATTTTGGGATGTTTCTGCATATATGTGGAGGATGAAAGCTGGTAGCATGGAGAAGGGAGTTGTATTGGGGGTACTTACGGTACACTTCTGATGTCAATGGATCGTCATTATTCCTACTGATTAAAACATCCAAAAAAGTGATCCTGTTGATATTATAGTTAGCTGTAAATTGTATACCCCATTTGTTATCATTTAAATATCCAACAGGATTCACTACTTCTGCATAATTAGAAATCCATTGTCGATAGTAACCTGTTAATACCAAGAAAGCTTGATACTGTTTTGATCTAGCAGGACCTGGAGCAATTATCAAAGTAAAGACTGAAGGCAAGATCTGTCTGGCACCTTCTGAAATAACTTGTGATTTCAATAACTTCATTTTGTCTTTTTTAACCTTAAATCCTAGCTCTGCTAACTTTGTCAAAAGAAACATAGTATCCTGTTTGCAGTCATGTTTTTGAAGCGAAAAGTAAATCATCTACCTAATGAATTAGAGTAGAACCACAAGGAAATGCAATCTTGCTCAACTCTTTTTTTTTTTCATTTCTGTAGAGAAACTAGTGGGTGATTCTGCATACCCTTGTAGTAATCTAGTCCAAGTGTACTGTTACCCTCTATATGTAAATGAAAACAGATATTAACTATCTGGATATACGGGAATAGAAATCAAGGCAGATAAAATGTCACTGAAAAGGTGGTGGCGTCTAAAGGAATGGAATGTGTTGCAGGATTAGGGACTACCAGAAATGTTATTACTACTGCATTTACTGCTCATAAATCTATATGTATTTTTTCCTTGTTTCTTACCTGGTAAAATAGAGTGTTACATGGACTTTTGAGTTGGGTCGGTGATATTGTGTCATAGACTCGTAGCAAGGCAGATGTAACAGGTTTGATTCCTTTCTTCACTTCTGCTGACAGAGGATATTGAATTACCATAGGCAGGCACTCACAGGATTTCAATGTTATATATGCACAGGTTCTTCGTCTTTTATGAGCCCTAGATCATTCTCATGAGTAGTCCAGAACTGTGAAAGGATTACTTTTAATTCCTCCAAGTTAGCATTTTCCTACAGCTCATTCTGATTTTAGGATAGCAAAAAGGGCATCTTCATCTGCACAGAAGTTATTTGAATATAATCCTAAGGGTTTACTAGGAATACCTTCAAATATACCATCTGGTGAACAATAAATGATGCATCTTAATTTACATAACAGATTTCTACCCAACAGATTTACAGGGGTGGAATTCCCTACAATAAAAGCATGCTTAACAGACCAATTTGAATGGGAACAGGTTTTGTTTTGGATAGTGTAATGGGACTCTGTACTCTGGACACTCCCACACCCCAAATTGTGTGCTCAGAAAGTGAAAGATGTTCAGCATTTGATGAAGTAATCTTAGATCTGGTAGCTCCTATATCAACGAGAAATGGGATAGATTAATTTGCAGTGTAATATTGACAAAAGAACCATTTTAGTCAATTAATATCAAAGGAAATAACTGTGGTTCCTGCTTATAGTTGTCCTAATAGTTTGGTTGCCACACTGGTGGGACCCAAACAGTATTCCATGCAGGAGGATTTCCTTCAGCTGTTGTGGTGCCTGAGGATTTGTTGAACTTGCTTGCTGTTCAGACACTGGACATTTATTTTGCCAATGTCCAGTCTGACCACAATTAAAACAAGTATTTAAATGTGATACATCTGGCATCGATTATGGTGATGCGGGGGGTTAATAATTTTGTGATATTGTCCTTGGGATTGTGTCTAGAAGAATCGGATTCTACCTCTTTCACCACCATTTCTTCTTCCCCGCCCCATCCCCATGAATCGGTTTCAAACTGTTGGAGACGAATACCAACTTTTTCTTTTGTTCTTTTTTCAAAGTAAATTATCTGCCTTATATGTGCTTGATTCAAAGTTTCATAAATGCCCAAACATTGTGAGTGTAACCAAACTTTATAAATGTACTCTTGTATTGGTGGTAACAAGCCTTCTAGGAAAGCTGCTGACAACCCGCTGACTACCACACCTTCCCTAAGTTCCAGTTTTCCAGAGAAGTCTTCAAACACATCTATCATGCACTGCAAATATGCATCAACAGATTCATTTTCCTTTTGCTCAATAACTTTCACTTTTACCCAGTTAGGAGTCTGGAGGCATGCTGTGGTAATAGCTTTTAACAAGTTACTCCCAGCAGTCAAAAGTCCATCATCTGTGTGTCTTGGGATATTATTGTCTATGTTTGATTTTTCACATATTTCTCCTGAAAATATCAAGAGTGTGGAAGCTTTTAAGGCTGCTCTCAAGTCTTCAGTAGTTGGATGTTGTAATTATACAGTTCCTTCTAAGATCTTTGCATGTTTCGCAGAATGTGTCTGAATAGGAGGGAGAGAATCTACAGTGGTTTGAAAATTCACTGCAGTCCGGGGGCATACTGCTCTTATGGTGGGTTCAGCCTCACTGTCTCTTGCTACTATTGGATTTGGCACTTCTCACATTGGATGCATTTATGTAGGGAGTATATCAAAACCAGTGGAAGGATCAGAATCTGTTTCTTCCTCTCTATGTTGTTTGGCTGGTGGCGCCCATCAATATTCTTCCCCATCTATGACAATCAGGAAATAGGTCATTTTGTTTAATCTTTTTCAAAGTGTTAGGTTTTTGGTGGTGAACATTTATTAGAAAATCTTTTTAATTTTCTCATACACTTAGCACTAGATCAGTGTTTATGTTTGTGATACATTTGTTTCCTTTTATTGTCTAATCACGTTAATATTTGATCAGATGGTGTTACAATAGGTACTGAATGTTGCTGTTGACAGAATCTAGTGTTATAAACTGATCCAGAGTGATGATTAGAAGTACTGGAAGTAACCTGGGCTATATCTGGGGAAGTGATAGTTTTTTTTCTGCCACAATCACCTTCACCTGCCCTCTTGGAAAGAGAATGATCACCTTCCTGAGGCACAGGTGGGTCATAAGGTAGGGGGGTGCAGAATGTAACAGAAGCCAGACATAATTTTTTAATTCTGTCCCTGTAACTAATAACTTTTCTAATTGTCTTAATGGATACATACCCCAGGAATGGGATTTTGTTTATCTGCACAGTTTTGTAATGAGTGTACTGTTCTATTAGTTGCCTCCAGCTGTGACGTTAATCTAGATGAGTTAAACTTTAGACTTCTAATTACAGATTCCTTTTCCTAATAGGTTCGTAGGTTATTAGAATATTACTGGTCTAATGGCTTAAGAGATCTTAAAAGCCTAGCTAATATAACCCAATTTTACCCAATATTAGGGAATAGCATGGATTTGTGCCCATGCCTTGAGTATCTTACAGATTGCCCCTGTCCATAATGGACATAGTCACTACCCCAGGTGTGAATTAGAGATTCCCCATCTATTGATCCAAGTTGCATTTGAAGACGGACAGGGAAGGTCTCTGCTTAATGTGAATTGGAAGCCTGTTACAAAGAAGGGGAATTCTCTGAGACACATATCTGTCTCTCTATCATGTTTGGTTTGAGTCGCTGAGTAAGTTTAGATCCCTAGAGTGGGTGACCCTCATGCTGTTTGATTTGCGGATGTGTAGCAGCTCCATCAAGGCTTATTTTTAACTTCTTCTTGCCAGTCATTAAAAGCTGAACAACAAGAGGCTGGTATCTTATTACCTTTTTGTTTTAGTTTGTTTTTTTAGATTTTCTAAAATTTTCTAATTAAAAGTAAATTTTTTTCTGGAAACTGTAAAGTATTTTCATTTTTAGTGGGTCCGGACCATTTTACCAAATAACTACAGCTGTTTCTTCCATAGTTATTAAATATATACCTGCCTGGAGTCACATTTTCCAGCTCTTTTAAACCACTTGTACTGGCGCCCATTATAAAAGCCCACTCTTATAACAAAGGGATGGATATGCAACAATAATTATAAATTGCCTATTCTTAATAAAGGAATATTCTCTGTTCCTATTGTTTCTATTTAATTAGACCCCACACTCACATCTGAGAAGGATGCTCTCTCCTTCTGACAAATATACTATGTCCTTGTATTTTATTGATCAAACCCTGGTATCTCACAATGAAATAAAACTTTACACTGTTAGGATAGTTAACTGCACATGCATACAATTTGCTCGTTCACAATTAAATCTACTGGAGAGGTTATTAGTAAATCTTAGCTGCAGAGACCTTAAACTCTGCTCATAGTTAAAGAAGGAAATTATGTATTCATACATCAGAAATTTGCCTGACAGAAAACCTGTTACAGTGGGCCAAGTGGCAATTTCTAATGCAACAATGCACAAAAGGCTCAGAAATCTGAGTATACAGCACCAAACTGTTACCAAATAACTTTTACATGACACATTTCAGCAGACATTAACAATTTCTTTTATTGTGAGGAAAGGTTGGCATAATAGTTAATGTATTTACCCTTACAGACAAAGTGCAGGGTTTGAGTCTCACATGAGGTAATTGGCTTGATTTAAAATGGCTCATATGGGCAGTTAGCCTAGTATGAATCTATAAACCAAGGTCCTATCTCTTCAAATAGTAGAATCATACATTCTTTATAGCTTTTCTGATTAAAAGCAACATTATTGTATAAATCTTAGAACAAACAGTGGCCAATTAAAATGAGCACTACAGCATTAATTGTGCCAAGATCTCCTGACTGTTTATGATTTTTCATATTCGGCATGAGTTCATAAATCTATAAAATAACTTTCCGCACTTTTGCCATGCTAGTATTTTCATATTTGGCAGGAAGTAAATCAGCAGACACACACTGATAAGCACTCAAGAATCCATCTTGTAATGAAAGCAGATTAAAGTGAAATATACACATTTTCCTTCTCTGTACGCTTCATCCTTCACAATGTTTACCCAGTAATATCGTCAGCTGAGCTAGAAATGTGGAATACATCATTATTTTAATCTTAAAATGGCAATGGATGTTCTTCATTCCACATTGCTGCAGTCCTAACCATTGGGGTAGTCCGCTGTCCAGTCGGCCCGAATACCAAAGTATATGGCTGACGTCGGTCAAGGCGCATTAGACTGACGTCAGTACGTCAGGGTACTAATGCGCATGACCGACGCCATATCTCCAGTCTTTTTTGCCGCATGGTCCGATGCAGAAGCAGTTCTTGCGAGTGCAGGTTGGCGTTCTGAAATATTTCCGAAGCCGGAGTTTCAGACCGAATCAAAGTTGGCTAAGTACCCCGTTGGGGAGCATTTTGGTTTTTTCTTGCCTCAGTATTTAACCGGATGTCAGAAAAAGTGAATAACTGTATTTCTTGTGGGAAACAGATACCTCATAGGGATTACCATATTCTGTGTATACCTTGTTTAGGGCCTGAGCACGACGTTGTTGGTTGCCGCTCTTGTGCTAGATTTAATAAACGCACTATTAAGAGAAGGTTAGACTGTGCCAGGTTAGTGTTTGGAAAGCGTTGTAATTACAAAATGCCGTCGGATGCTCCGACGCCCGCTTCGTCTAAGAAGCGCAAAGACAAAACAGCGAAGCCTAGGGTTGATGAACCGGCAGTACTGGACGTCGGTTCTTTAGAAGGCTCTGTGGAGCCAGAGGTTTTGCCAGGAGTTTCTTTGGAGTCTCAGGCAGACACTTTATTGTTACAGGATGTGCCCTCTCAGGAGGTAGGCCAGGCTGAGGGGGCTTCTCAGGTAACTGTTCTTCCCTCTGTTCCCAAGTTAGTTAGAGCTTCTCCTACTGTTGCCAAAACTTCTTTCAGAGGTAGGCCAAGTTCAGCTACACTGGGGGTTTCTCCTAGCACTTCAGGTTCTGTGCCTAAGAAACATATGCTTAAAATGGCAGAAGATTTAATTACTATGATTAGAGGCTCTATGCCCCCTCCTGATAAGAGGCCTAGGGTGGAACCTGAGTTTGAGAGTTTGGAACAGTATTCAGAGGCTTCCGAGTCTTCTGCGGAAGAATTACAGGACTTTCCTCCTTATTCTGATTCTGATGTGGATGATTCCACACCTACAGCTTCTCCTCCTGAGGATTTCTCATTTTCAGAGACTCTGCATTCCATGAGGGAACACTTTAAATGGGAAGGCCAAGATTACTCTGATTCCAGGAAAAGGCTTAGGGAATTCTTATTTTTACCACAACATAGGCCCTTAGCTATACCTCCTGTGTTGAATGTGGTGGAAGATGTTTTTGCAGAGGCTTCCTTGAACCCTGACTCTTTGCCTCCTGCTCCTGTTAAACCTGATAGGTACTATAGGGTGCCCAAGCTCATAAGTATTTGTTTAAGAGTCCTAGGGCGGACCCAGAAACTGTTTCTCAGGGGCCTAAAGGTGTTAAGGCCTCTGTGGTTAAAAATCCTGTTCCCACTGATAAAGAGGCAAGGGCTTTGGATAGGTGGGGAAAGAAAGTGTATACTTCTTCCACTCTAGCCATGAGAGCGTTGAATTGTCAGTTTCACATGCTAAAATATCAAAATTATCTCCTTTCACAATTGAAATCTAAGGTGGATGCTTTGGCGGAAGGTATAGAGTGTAAAGAGTTGCTGGATTTACTTCATGTGTCTGAACAAGTGGGTAAGCATTCTTTGCAATGTGGTTTTGATGCTGTGCAGGCCTCCTCGAGGGTGGCTGCCACTAGTTCTGTTCTTCGCAGGCATGCCTGGTTGAGGGATCAGAATTTAGCTGAGCATGTTAAGACAAGGATTTTGGATGCTCCTTTACAGTCTGATGTGTTGTTTGGTTCGCCTGTGGAAGCAGTCCTGAAGAAAATGGAGGACAAAGCTAAGTCTATGCAAACTGTTAAAGATTTTTGCAGGTGCAGCCACCGAAGTTTAGTAGAAATTGGCCTACTAAGGGATGGACATATCCTGCGTATGATTCCCAGTCTAGGGGTAGGTCTAGACGTGGTAGGGGCAGAGCTCAAGGTTCTTTTAGGCCTAGATCAGGGAGTTCACCTGCTCAGACTTCTGGTGAGGGCAGGGGTCAGTCCTTTCGTAAACAGACCCAATGACCTGCCTTTTCAGCTGCCAGTAGATTCTCGTCTGGCAGCTCCTTTGGGAGGAAGACTGTCTCTTTTCAAAGAAAATTGGGATTTAATTACACAAGACAGATGGGTGTTGGATATCATTCACCACGGTTACAGGTTTTATTTCCATACATTGCCCCCTTTCAAAGGCATGCCAGACGTTCCTCCGACACAAAGGAAAGAGGCTCACAAGCAAATTTCTCTGTTACTCCAAATAGGGGCCATTCAGTCAGTCCCTGTATCGGAAAGGGGCCTAGGATTTTATTCTCGCCTGTTCCTAGTACCAAAGAAGGGGAACACGTGGAGACCAATTTTGGATTTATCTATCCTCAACACTTATCTGGACATTCCCAAGTTCAAGATGTTGACGTTACAATAGCTTTTACCTCTGCTGGGCAAAGACCACTGGATGGTAACTTTAGATCTCAAGGAAGCTTACCTTCATGTGCCTATAAGACTAAGTTGCAGGAAGTATCTGCGTTTTCGAGCTGGAAATTCTCATTATCAGTTCTCTGCATTGCCCTTTGGCTTATCTACTGCACCCAGAGTATTCACAAAGGTTCTGGCTCCAGTGATAGCTTACTTCAGACTAAAAGGAATTCAAATCTATCCTTACTTGGACGACTGCCTGATTCTGGCTCAAGAAAAGGAGGACCTTCTACAGCATCTGGAATATGTTATAGCAGTGCTAAGATGCCTAGGGTATTCTGTGAATGAAATAAAGTCCAGTCTAGTACCCTCTCAAGACATGTGCTTTCTGGGTGTGAGACTGAATACAGCAGCCCAGATGGCCTTTTTAACCCCGGACAAACAACAGAGTCTATCCCTTTACTTTCATCAACTATCTCATCAGTCCGTGCTGACTGCAAGGACAGTCCTTCAAGCATTAGGGTTCATGGCATCTTGTATTCTGGTGCTTCCCAATGCCAAACTGCATATGAGGAAGCTGCAATGGTATCTCAAAAATGTATGGACACAGCACTGCCAGGATTTGGACACTGTCATTCAAATAATACCTTGCATTCAAAAGGAATTTTTGTGGTGGGCTCAGGAATGTCACCTAAACAAGGGACTCTCTGTGACCCGGCCAGAGGCGAGTCAGATTCTAACGACAGATGCCTCAGACATTGCTTGGGGAGCTCATCTAAATGGAAAGTGGATACAAGACAAGTGGCCTGCCAGACTACAGCATCTACATATCAACATGAAAGAGATGTTAGCAGTCCAGTTTGCATTAATGGCTTTCAAGGAGTTACTTCTTCCAGGGCAGGTGTTGATTCTAACAGACAACACAACTGTCATGTGGTACATCAACAAGCAAGGGGGAACACATTCTTACCCATTGTGCAGGCAAGCAATGCTTTTATGGGAGACTGCGCTCAGCTTGCAACTAACTCTTCAGGCAAGGTTTCTGCCGAGCACAGAACTCCTTAGCAGATGTGTTAAGCAGAAAAATCATGGATCCCCACGAGTGGAAACTGGATCTTCATGTATTTCAAAGGTTGACAGTGTCCTGGGGAACTCCAGACATAGATCTGTTCGCTTCTCCACTAAACCACCAGCTGCCAAAGTTTTGCACAAAGAGGTTACATCACACAGCTTGGAAAGTGGATGCTCTTTCTTTCAGTTGGAAAAATCTTCATGTATATGCGTTTCCACCTCTGCCTCTTCTTCCAAAGGTGCTTCTAAAGGTCAGACAAGACAAGCCAAGGATGATTTTAATAGCTCCAGATTGGCCTCGGCAGCACTGGTACCCATTACTGAGGAGTCTAGTAAAGAAGCCTCCATGGCCTTTACCCTTGATTCCACACCTTTTGTCTCAGAGAGAAGGCCACCTGCTCAATGTCAAGCTTCGTTCTCTTCATCTAACAGCATGGCATATTCTGTTTTGAGAGACAGCCGGTTTCAACTTCCTCAACAAGTTTTAAATGTGATTATGGAAGCTAGAAGACCTAGTACACGGAAAGTGTATGCAGAAAAATGGAAGAGATTTTTATTTTGGAGTGCAGCAAGGAATTTGGAGATTTCTGAGCCTAATTTGAGTGTGGCTCTTCAATATCTTACTGAGTTATTGGACAAAGGTTTGTCCTTCTCTTCCATTAAGATTCATGCTGCAGCAATTTCAGCTCACTATGATTGTGACCCACCATTGTTTTCACATCCTTTGTTCAAGCAATTTCTTAGAGGGGCAAAGAATATAAGACCCCCACGTAGAGCTCCTACTCCTGCTTGGGATCTCAATTTTGTGTTGGAGAAACTTACTCTACAACCTTTTGAGCCTGCAGCTACTGCTGAACTGAAATACTTGTCATGGAAGACTGCTTTTTTGCTGGCCATTACTTCTGCAAGAAGGGTTTCTGAGTTACAGGCCCTTATGGCGGTTGAGCCTTTTTTGATTTTTCATAAGGATAGGGTATCATTACGTACTAATCCTTCCTTTATGCCTAAAGTGGTTTCTAGTGTGGCTTTAAACCAAACTATTCATTTGCCTACGTTTTATGCAGATCCCCAAAATAAAGGGGAAAAGATTTTGCACACTTTAGATGTACACAGGCAATTGCGTTATTATTTGAGCAGAACTAAGGATTTTAGGCAGTCTCAGCAGTTGTTTGTTTCTTTTGCTTTGAGTTCGCAGGGCAAGCCTGTGTCAAAACAAACTATTTCTAGATGGATTGGGTGTTGCATTACATTTTGTTATTCCCATCATGGCAAGGAGATTCCAGCTGGGATTAGGCCTCATTCCACTAGGGCTACTGCCACTTCAACAGCATTTCTGAGGGGGGTGGCAACTAAGGATATTTTAGAGGCAGCTACTTGGAGTTCAGTGCATACTTTCTCTAAGCATTACCACCTTCCTCTCTACTCTAAATCTAGGGCTGGTTTTGCCACAGCCATTTTGCAAGGCATGTTGGCAGCTCCTGCTTCTTTATGATTTGCCAGCCTCCCTTACCTCTGCTTTGGGATTCTACCCAATGGTTAGGACTGCAGCAATGTGGAATGAAGAACATAGTACAGTTTTGTACCTACCATAAATGTAGATGTTCGAGGATCCACATTGCTGCAGTCCAATTACCTCCCGCCTTCCCCTCTGTGTTTAGAGGTGGTGGTGTGAGTTGCTGTATATTATTGTACATCTATATATATATATATATATATATATATATATATATTGTATATAAGTTTGGTGCAGGGCTTTTTGGTGTTTTGGTTTGGGCCTTGTTTTTTTAGGGTCTTCTGACATCTGGGGCAAGAAAAGACTGAAGATATGGCGTCGGTCATGCGCATTAGTACCCTGACGTACTGACGTCAGTCTAATGCGCCTTGACCGACGTCAGCCATATACTTTGGTATTCGGGCCGACTGGACAGCGGACTACCCCAATGGTTAGGACTGCAGCAATGTGGATCCTCGAACATCTACATTTATGGTAGGTACAAAACTGTACTTTATCTTATGTATGCACAATATATATAACCACATCTCCCCCCTTTAAGAAATTACGAAGTACAGTTGTACATGACTGATGCATTATATATTCAACACTCTGGACTTATCCTGCAAAAGTATTTGTTTAAAACATACAAACAGAATGGCAATTTATGAAACATTGTAAAAGGAATTACTAGTAATTCCTTAACTGTCCCATTAACTTGATCACAACCCTGGACGCTCTTTGGAACACAAATCTTTTGGCTGCTGTTTTGTTACTTAAAGACCACTCTAACTAGAACTGGAAACAGATTGAGCAATGAATGCAAAAGCAGTGTCTTTGGTAACTCGGGTGTTGGTGAACGCTGGCTTACTCACCCAAAACGTCATGGTGTGTGTCACCTTTGATATCGTGTCATAGGTTTGCCATCACTGCACTAGACAAAACAGAGTGAAAAAGGTCAAAAACAGGAACAGTCACACTCAATTATACTGTTTGGACAACTTATTGTTGTGACTGTGAGTAGTCAGACGCAAAGTTCCTTGCTTGTTTCAAATGTTTGTTTGAGGCAACTCTTTTGTCATGTACATATACAGATTTGCAAGATATCGTTTGGATTACTTTAGCTCACATTGGTTTGATAATTGGCTCTCTAGAACACTGCAATCAGGTTGACACTGATTAAGAATTAATTATCTTGTCTATTTTGTCTAACCATGGTGCAGTCTTTAGTTTGCACTATGGGTGATCATGGTTCACTAGTTTTCTGTACTACAACACATGTTGTGTCACACTTTTTCCTCTTCTGACTTTAAGTGGACAGATTAGCCTAGTTGTTGATGGGGAGGTAGTGCATGTATAGACTGGCAAATGTCATAAACCATTTTATATGATTCTTTGGATTTTTGGTTGATAACAAAGAATACTTTTACGCTAGAGTTCTGACTTGGTCTTTGATATGTCCATTTGTATTTGTCTTCCATCCATAGGCTATGAAGGGCTTGTTCTAGTGGCTCTGTGTGGAATAACTCAACATGCTGTAAGAGCTTTATGTGGAATTGTTTGTCTATTTTTGGCAGTTTGTGCTGCTCTCAGGTTCACTATGTGACTGTGTATAGTCAGGACTTGATGTAATAAAAGTGAGACCATAGCCAGTAACAAACCGTTGAGACTGTTGAAGCTGCTAGGACGCATACTGTGCATCATTGTCTGTAATCAGTTCAATAGGTAGACAACACCCTAGAACATTGTTTTGAATCGGGCTAATATTTGTTAGCTATGATTGGTATTGAACTATTTATATCATAAAAGTAATACTGTACAACAGTGTTGTAATTTTTGCCTTCAAACTCACACAACTTAGCACTTATCTTTTGCCATAGACTTGGAAGTAATAGTGCTTGCACAGCTCTTGTTTCTGTGATGGTTTATGCACAATATAAAATGGGCATGTGGACCGCAGGCTTATGATGTGTTGGTTGATATTTGGTTACCGCACTGACATTTTGGCTCCTTTTTTGGCATTGGGTAAGACATTGATGAACTTTGTGTTTTTCACATTGCACTTCTGTTCACTGTGGTGATAGTACTGCATTTCTGCCTTGATATAACAAAAAGCCATCATGCTTTGCTAACTACAGTCGGAATGTGTTGTACGTACACATGAGCTGGTTTGTCTCTAACAATGTGGGCGTCCATTTCACAAATGATGGATAAAAACTTACAACTCCTGATCATTCTGGAGAGCTTGCTTAAACGTGTCTAGTCATTTAGTATTTAGTGCCCTTGTCATCATTAGTTTTTGTAGACTGGCAGCAACATCTTCTTCAATATCAGATAATAGTTTGGTCATTTACAGAATGCCTAGATAACACTCCATTGACAACTAGTCCAGGCATATGAAAATCTCTGGCATTGAGCTTTCTTTGTCTCATTAACTGTCGTTAGATCCTTGGTGTCTAAGGTGTAGGAATTGATTAGTAGAACCAGTGATTTTGTGGTCATTCTAGAAGTGGAAATTTTTGAGTACTAATAGTTATCGGGACAATTTCTCACATGCCAACATGCTTGCAAGACACTCTTTCTTGATTTGAGATTATCTCTATCCTGCATTAATTAGCATTTAGTTGCAGTAGGCAACAGGGTGTAGCATTTGTTCATTCATCTGGAGCAATGCTACACATAGGCTGTAACTACAACATCTGCACTCTGTATTTTCAATTTAGTAGAATCATAATATGCTTGTACAAGAGCTGTAATCAGTATTTTTTCTAATTTACTGAATATTTGGGCTTGAGCACATCCCTAAGACCGGTATGCATCTTTTTTTAATAAATCTGTTACAAGGCAAAGCATTGCTGGAGGGTCTGGTACAAAATGGACCTAATAGTTAATCATGCCCAGGACATGATACCTCTTGTAACTCGGCTATTGCCTTGATCTTGCTTGCACCGGGTATGAATCCACTAGCACTAATGCTAGGGCTAAACTACTGAAGCTCTGTTTTAATAAAAGTAGCCTTTGTGTTGGCTTAGCTTTAAGCCAGAATTTTAATAGTCTATGGCACTGCCTCTGTATTTGAATCATGCATCTCTTTATCCAGAGCAACAGTAACTCCATTTAGCCCTTTGAGTAAATCAGTCATTTTGCATTGAAAGATTTCAGGGGCTGATGTTATACCAAATGGCAACCATTTAAAACAAAACCTTCCTATAGGGGTAATGAAAGTTGTTCTTTGTGTTTCACTGTTGCAGTCATCGCATTTGGGTTATCCCTGCCAGGGTAGCCCTTGACCGGCCCGAATACCAGAGACTTAGTATTTCTGCATCAGTTGCTGTCACTTGAAGACTGACATCAGGTCATCAGTGGTATAAAGTAAGGCAGCCAACGCCATTACATCAGTCTTTCTTGCTATGGAGCCCGAAGCAGAAGCAGTTCACATGAGTGCCGGTCGGCTGCTAGCTGAGTTTTCATTTCCGAATTGAAGTTGAAATCTTTGAAAGCAAATACCACACCGGGACTTCCACTCTTATTGCATCACTTGTCTAGGCCCAGACCACGACGTCCCTTCATTGTCACTTCTGTGCTTTGTTTAACACCAGAACTATCCATTGTTGGGCCCTTACTGTAGCCAGATATTTCCATTTACAATCCTCAAATTCTGATATGGCTTCAGTAAGCCATCTGACAGCAGATCTTCTGAAAAAGCATAAAGATAAAAACAGAGACAGACCGCACAGGATCAAACCTTCCAACGACACTTCCATTAAGCTAGTCGTCAGTCCTCCAGTGCTCAGTGAGGCGCTTTTGCAACCCCTGATGCCCGCTTCAGTTAATTCACAGGCCGCTACCGAGACCCTTTCGGAGTCCGGTATGCAGCAGAACTCTTCTTCGTCTAATGATCCTGTGGTTGACTCTACCTTGGATGGGTCCAGAGATGCTGTGCAGGCACCAGCTTCTGAGGAAGTCCTTCGCAACACTGAATCCTGACATAAACCGACACCTTCTTTTGCGACTACCATTCTTTCGAAAACTACCGAGTTCCTTAGGCCCAGGGGTCGAACCACACCCAAGAAACCGACTACCACTCTCAGGCGCCTGCTCCCTTGCCTCAGTCTCAAATGCTTAAAATGGCAGAAGACTTTATTATGCTAATTAGGGGAAGCCAAGCCACCCCCTCAAAAAGGAAAATAGATCTGTCTCCAGTAGTTTTGTCTGAACAAGAGTCAGATGAATCCAATACATCTGACTGTGAAGACATGCAGCCCCTCTCCACATATGAGGATTCTGATGCAGAGGAATCCATTCCTTCAGCCTCTCCCCCAGAGGACTTTTCTTTTGGGGAAACCCTACATACCTTAAGGGAGCATTTCCAATGGGAGAGTCAAGACTACCCTCAGTCTAAAAAGAGACTCAGGGAATTTCTGGATCTTCCACAGCACAGACCCTTAGCCATCCCCCCTGTCCTTGATGTGATGGATGACGTTTTCCTTGAATCCAGCTTGACTCCAGACACCCTCCCTCCTGCTCCCAGAAACCCAGACAGGTACTACGGAGTCCCTGACTCACACAAATATTTGTTTAAAAATCCAACAGCTGACCCTGAAGTTATTTCTCAAGGGCCAAAAGGGATTAAAGCAACCTCTGCTAAGAATCCCACCCCCTCAGACAGGGATTCCCGAGCACTGGACAGATGGGATAAAAAAGTATACACCTCAGCTACTCTTGCTATCATGGAACTAAATTGTCAGTTCCATATGCTTGAAGATCAGCAGCATACCTTGGAAATCCTTAAACACAAAATGTCCTCCTTTCCTGCATGGGCAGTATCAAATGATTTACAAGGCTTAATGCATTCTGCAAGTCAAGTAACTAAGCATACTTTGCACTGTGGTTTTGATGCCCTAGAACCTTCTTGCAGGGCAGCAGTCACTGGATCTGTCATTAGAAGACATGCATGGCTTAAGGAACAACCCCTGCAAGACCATGTCAAATCTAAATTGTTGGATGCACCCTTGCACAAAGATAACTTATTTGGCACGAAAGCAGAAGAGATCTTAAAAAAGATGGAAGAAAAAGCAAAATCTGTGCAGACAGTTAAAGATTTCTTACAGGTCCAGCCCCCTAGGTTCAGCAGTCATTTCCCCTCCAAGCACTGGTCCTTTCCTGCTCCGAGTAAACAGGCCCTGCTTAAGCCCCATGGAAACAGACCCCCCCAGGTAGCAGCCCCATCTAAGCAGTGGACTACCTCCACTTCAAAACCAGGGAGTTCTAAGCTACTCCCTTATGGTAAGAACTCACAATGACTCACCTCTGCCCACCTTCACATACCCCTAGGAGGAAAACTCTCCTTTCACTCAAGCACCTGGGCCACCATTACCAAGGACCAATAGGTTCTGAACATTGTGACTCAGGAGTACAAATTCTCCTTCCACACCCTTCCAACCCCAAAAGGGTTTCACCAAATCAGTGGGCAGAGGCTCAAAAGAAAATCTATTCCCTGCTCTCCTTGGGGGCAGTAGAGCACATTCTTGCAGAGTGGATAGGCCAAGGCTTCTACTCCAGACTTTTTCTGGTGGCCAGAATAGAGGGCACCTGGCACCCATCCTCAATCTTTCCATTCTAAACACCTTCCTGGTGAGCCCAAAATTTAAAATGTTCACTCTCCAGCAGCTGCTACCCATGCTCTCCAAGGACCCTTGGCTAGCCACCCTGGACCTAAAAGAAGCCTACCTCTACATTCCTATCAGGGAGTTCTGCAGAAAATATCTCTGCTTCAGAGCAGGATCTCAACACTTTCAGTTCTCTGCACTTCCCTTTTGCTTATCTGCTGCTCCCAGAGTTTTCACAAAATGCCTGGCTCTGTCCTTTGCTTTTTGCAGACAAATAAATATTCAGATTTACCCCTACTTAGATGACTGCCTTATTCAGGCAGACAGCCAGGTAAAGCTGCTCAAAGACCTGTCCTTTGTAAAGTCCCTACTAACCTCCCTAGAGTACACAATCAATGAAAAGAAATTCAAACAGGTACCACCCAAAAGATAATCTTCCTGGGAGCAAGTCTGGACACAGCATCCCAGATGGCATACCTTACACCAGAGAAAAAAAAAAATCCTGTCAGCCTACTTCTCTCAACTGGCCACAAGACCCCAGCTTTCTGCAAGGAAAATCCCACAAGCCCTGGGGTTCATGGCATCTTGCATAGTCCTCATTTCATATGCCAGACTGCATATGAGGAAACTTCAGTGGTACCTAAAGAGCCTTTGGTGTAAACACTCTGAAGATATGGAAACTCTTCTACCAATTATTCCTTGCCTGAGAAAGGAATTTCTTTGGTGGGCAACAGCCTGCTCCCACAACAAGGGACTGCCTTTCTCTCCACACCCCGCCACCCAGACCCTCACTACAGATGCATCAGACTACACTTGGGGTGCACACCTGGATGCTAGGTGCATACAGGGCCAATGGAGCCCACAGCAAATCCCTCTACACATCAGTCAAAAAGAGATGATGGCTGTGCAGCAGGCCTTGATAGCTTTCAAACCGCTTCTCTCTCCAGTGGTTCTCCTGATCAAAACAGACAACACCACTGTGATGTGGTACATCAACAAGCACTCCTACCCTCTGTGCAGGCTGGCCATGAACCTTTGGCTCACAGCCTCTTCCAGGCAACTACATCTGTTAGCACAATACCTACCAGACTCTCCCAACTCCCTAGCAGACCAATTAAGCAGAAATCATTTGGACCCACATGAGTGGCAGCTAAACAGAGGTACCTTCTTCCTAATAACTCAGAAAATGGGGACCCCAAAGGTCAACCTCTTTGCCTCCCACACCAACCACCAGCTCAGCAAATTCTGCACCAGGGAGCATCACTGCATGGCTTGGAAGGTGGATACCCTGTCCTTCCCCTGGGTAAACCTCTCGGTCTATGCCTTTCCTCCCCTACCTCTAATCCTCAGGATACTGCTCAAAATAAGGGAGGAAAAAACAATGACCATTCTCATAGCTCCAGACTGGCCCAGACAGCACTGGTACCCATTGCTGTGCAGCCTGTCCCCACTGCCTCCATGGCATCTTTCTCAGATTCCAAACCTCCTAACCCAGAAGGAAGGGGAATTCATGCACCCCCAATTGCAGATCTCAATTTGGCAGCTTGGCTTATTCCCTAACCCCGGACCAATCTGCCGTCCTCAGTAAACAGGTTCTGTAGGTTATCTGAGAGGCCAGGCACCCTAGCACCAGAAAGTCTTATGCAGATAAATGGAAAAGGTTCTGCAGCTGGATCCAGGTGAAGGGGGCCAATATGGCACAGCCCTCCATCCCTCCCATCCTGGATTACTTAGCTGACCTACTACACAGTGGTCTCTCTCTATAAAAATTCATGCCTATTCTATTTCTGCACATTTTCACACTGAGCAGCCTCTTTTCTTACACTCTCTGATTAAACAGTTCCTTAGAGGGGCTAGCAACTTGACCCCCCCCCCCCCAGAAGGGCACTAACACCAGCTTGGGACCTTAACTTTGTCTTAGAAAAGATCACCCTGCCTCCCTCCGAACCAGCATCTTCTACAGAGCTAAAATTTCTTTTCTGGAAGACAGCCTTCCTTCTGGCCATCACTTCAGCCAGAAGAGTCTCTGAGCTGCAAGCACTCTTGGCTGTGGAACCTTTCATCATTTTCCATGCAGACAGGTTTTCCCTCAGAACTAATCCATCCTTCATGGCCAAGGTAGTGTCCGGTGTGGCTCTTAACCAATCCATTCATTTGCCCACCTTCTTTTCTAATCCCCAAAACAAGGGGGAAAGGATTCTGCGCTCTCTAGACATGCACAGACAGCTCAGATACTATCTGGACAGGACTAAACCCTTCAGAAAGTCTGATCAATTGCTGGTTAGTTTTGCTACAGGGGCAGAAGGCAACGCCATCTCCAAGAAAACCATTTCCAAATGGATAGCACACTGCATCCATTTCTGCTACAAGCAGCATGGCAAGCCTCCCCCCAAGGGGGTCAGGACACACTCCACCAGAGCAGCCTCCACCTCTGCAGCTTTCCTCAGAGGGGTGCCCACCAGGGACATCCTGGAGGCTGCCACCTGGATATCTGTTCACACTTTTACCAATCATTACCACTTGCCTCTCTTCTCCAAATTCAGGGCTGGGTTTGCCTCTGCAGTCTTTCAGGGCATCCTAGCCAGCCCCTAGATTCCTTGACTGCCTCCACCCTTTTCCTCGGCTTTGGGAATTTACACAAATGTGATGACTGCAACAGTGAAATACAAAGAACATAGTACAGTTGTGTACACTTAACATAAATGTAGATGTTCGAGTGTATTCACTGTTGCAGTCCTGGTTTCCCTCCCTCCATTCCCCTTTTTTCTCTTTCTCCTTTTGTTGCCATTCTTTCTTGTTGTTCTCCTTTCCTTACAAGGGACATATTGGTATTGATTTTCCACTGGTGGGGTTCTTCCACCAGAACCTGGCCTCCTACTATAGGGGCTCCTTGATAGGTTAGGGCAATAAAAACTGATGTAATGGCATCGGCTGCCTTACTTTATATTACTAACGACCTGACGTCAGTCTTCAAGAGACAGCAACCAACACAGAAATACTAAGTCTCTGGTATTTGGGCCGGCCGAGGGCTACCCTGGCAGGGATAACCCAAATGTGATGACTGCAACAGTGAAGACACTCGAACATCTACATTTATGGTAAGTTTACACAACTGTACTTTGTCAGTTTTTGACTTTTTTGTGTAACAGTATTTCCCAGAACCCACTGGAAGCCTTTACCATAGAAAGCACTCGTACTAGTAGCAAGCTTGTGTGCTATGTCTTCTACTGTAGGTAGAATAAACCATTCTCTCGCAACAGCATCAGTGAGATTTTCTTTTAAATATTTACACTCAGCCATTCTTTTAATTACTGGAACCATAGGAGCACACTGCACATTCCCTTCAGTTACTCTTTCAGTAATATTAGGGCTTTGCATTTGTTTAAATTCTTCCTCAGCCTTGGACAGGAAAGGAATGGCATCCTCCTGGACGTGATCAAGGCATAAGTAACAGCATTTGGTTTAGCTTAATATTTACAAGTCCACAGTCAAGCAGGCCATCTTTGCTAAACATGTCCAACCTGACTTCATTTATTCTGCAATTAAACACATCTTGCATGCCACAGCTTTGCTGAGCAGACTGTTTATGTATGGACCACTCAGATTTATAGCCATTCTACTCAAATTTCAGTCTCTGCTTCATGCAATTGTGGACACTCTGACACTTTGAGTAGTTTCTACATGTAGCAAGTGATATCACAGTATTATCAACCCCTGTATCAATCTTGAAGCTCACATTTGCTTTATGAATAGCAGTCTTAGCTTGCCAGTTTACTTTTACATCAGACACAGTAGTTGCTGAATCCAAGAAAAATGTATATTGTTGTTCTTTCATTCGCTTTGTCTTATCGATGACAGCATGGCCCAGTGTCTTGCACCTCTCACACCATTTGCCACATGCAGCATGCTGCTCTGACTCATTGTAACAGTCACATCTCATGCATTGCCTGGCTTACACTCTCTCTGCTTCTTGAACATTCTTTTCATTTGACAAGAATTGTGCATTTGAATTAATTTTGTATTTACCTCACACATTTACCATGTTTAAATTATCATTTTGCCTCTTAACTTATTCTAGCTCTCTCGTAATTTGTATTGCCTTTTCTAAATTTAGATAACTTCAGGTTGTAGCTTTTGAAACACTTGTACATCAGACAGCCCAACTGCAATTCTGCCTCTTATTGTTCATTTTTGTGCCATTAAACCCATAATTTACTGCCAGATCATAGAGTTGTTACATAAAAGCTTTATCACATGCAAACTGGGCGCCATAGTCGAAAACACATCTGACACAGATATCCTTCAGAAGGGCCTCACAGAAACGGATAACTGGTGCCAGAGCCATGGCCTAAAGTTAAATGCCAAGAAATGCATAGTCATACCCTTCGGGAAAAACAAGGTTACCCCTAGCTACCATATAGGTGGCAATCCACTGAGCACAGAAGAAGTCATCAGGGATCTGGGGACCCAGGTTGACAGTAGCCTTTCGTTTGACACTCATGTTGCTAAAGTAGTTAGGAAAACCTTCTACATTGCCCACCTGATCATGAAGGGATTCACATCTAGATCAAGGGAGGTCATTGCCCCCCTGTACTCATCACTCATTAGACCTATGATTGAGTACAATGCCCATTTCGGAATGTATCTGACCAGACACCTGCAGCAGCTGGAAAGGCCCCAAAAGTTCCTCACCAAAAGGATAAAGGGTCTCAAAAATATGTCTTATGCTGCCCGACTGAAAGAACTCCAGCTCTATTCAGTCTCATACCGCTTGCTCAGAGGTGACCTGTGCCTGACATATAAGGCCATGTCAAACCCTGATTTGATGAATATGCTTCACCTCAAAAAATCTAGATCCCTCAGAACCACAAGGGCGGGAGACTTAAACCTTGACACGGTTATTAATAGAACATGCTGGAGGGACAGATTCATCACCCAGAGACTCCCTATGCTGTGGAACAAAATCCCGGTACATGTGAGGCAGAGCACCTCGCTTGCCTTGTTCAAGAGGAATCTTGACCAATGGATGGGGGATCGCAGATATACCCCAGGGATTACTTCAGTGTCACTGCTTGACAGAAGCACAGCAAAATAATAGGCATAGTTTTATTCAAACTAAAGGGGTGGCGAAAGCCAAATAACTATGGGCTAGGCTTATAAATGCCCTTGGGCAGATAGCCTAGTATGAACCTATGAACCTATGAACCTATGAACACTTTGATTGTACAGATTTGCAGAAGCATGCCATTTTATGGATTGTTATGTATTTATTTATTTATTTGTTTGCCATTTGTTAACTGGGTTAGTATGACTGGGCAATAAGCATTTATTCAGTAGAGGCCCGAGGAGAAAAGCTCCAAAAACATGAACAAGTATAAACAATACAAAAAAAAAGCATAAACAGTACAAAAAAATTATATCATTTAATATATATATATATATATATATATATATATATATATATATATATATACTAGCAATAACAAGAAAGATATATGTTATACCAAATAGTAAAACAAACTTCTAATCAAAGTCTTAAGATTGTTACATACAAGTTACAGAGAGTAAGAGTGTAGCTAAACACTTGGCAGTTAAAAATCAAGTTAAAATATGAAATGTAATTCATATCTGAATTTTGTTAAATTGTCTGCAGGAAGAAAGAAAATAGATAGGGAGCATATCAGAGTACTACCAGAGAAGTAAAGGAAGAGAGAAAGGATGAGGAGAAGATATGTCAGGTTGAAGCAGGGCAGGGACAACACCATGTTTTGATCATGTAATCTTTTAGCATTTTTTGAAACTGTTAGTAGTAGCTCTTAGGTCTGAAAAGAGTTTATTCCAGGTGGTGGCAACTGAATGACTATACAGAAGTTTCCTATTTGTTTCATGGGCTTATAGACTTCCAGGCGATGTTGGTCTGCACTCCAGAGGCAGTGTTTGGGAGTATAGGGAGGGATTAGGGTAGAGAGGGCAGGGCAGAGGGAGGGATTAGTTAAGAGTAGAGTGAGTGAGGTGGAGCTATGGAAATAAGAGTTGATTTTGGAGTTCATGCCTTAGAGGATTTTGTAGGGCAGTGCAGTGGTGGGATCCATAAGGAAGGTTTGCAGCAAATCTAGCATTTGTAGGTGGATTTGACTTTGGTCATGAGGTTGGTTTGTAGGTTAGTGAGTATCGGTGCAGCATAGAAGACAGTAGGCAGTAGAAAAGCTTGTGCCAAAGAATGTTTAGTGTCCTTAGTAAGATATTTTTTATTCCTATATAATAGGCCTAGTTTTTGTTGTGTTTTTTTATGGCTTGTAGAATATGGATATCAAACTTAAGCTGGTCATCAATAACGACACCAAGGAGTTTAGTATGAGTTTCGACTGAGATGGTAGTATTATTGAGAGATGTGACTGAAGTTTTTACAATGTTCTAGAGTTTTCGAGAGGAAGAGAAGAAGTTTTGATTTTTTTGATTGAGTAAGAGTTCATTGCTATTTAGCAATTTTTTCAATAGATAGAGAATCTTGGGTGAAGGAGAGAAGGTGTGGGAGTTCACTGGAACAAGATATAATAGTGGGATCATCCACGTACTGGATAACAGAGGAGTGAGGGCAAAATTGTTTGCAAAGATGTTAAAGAGGAGGGGTCCTAGTATTGCTTCATGGGGTACCCCAGTATGAACAAGCATGAAAGGAGAGGAAACAGATAGCCATCTGGCAGATTGGAGTCTATCTGAGAGGTAGCTGGTGAACCAGAGAATAGTAGATTGTAAGAGATTATGATTTTTAAGTTCAAATAGAAGCAGAGTGCATTTGGCAGTGTCAAAAGTTTTAATAAATCGAGGGAGAGACTAGAAACTAGTTTGCTTTCATCAAGAGCTTTGGCAATGGTCTGTGTGGAAGGAATGAGAATGGTGGCAATGCAATGATGGGGATGAAAGCCATGTTGTGTAGGTATAAGGAGAATTTCCTGTAATAGGCATTCAAGGATTTGTTATGTATACATTTTTCCATTATTTTTGGAGAGAGGTAGAGAATAGCAATGGTGTGATAGTTGGGGGGGGTCTGTAGAGTTACCTCCTTTATGAAGGGTAATAGGTCAAACTTTTTTCCATATTTTGGGTACAGTATTTTCAAGGATGGATCGATTGATAAGTATGGACATGGGGTAGGCAATAGCATTAGCAGCAATTTTGAGAAATTAAGGTGGCAAGTTGTCTGCAGATGTAGAGCATGGCTTAAGTTTATTGAGAATAGATCTAATGTATACCATGGGGCGGATTTCAGAGAGAAGGTTGAGGTAGGGGAGGTGGGAATGGGATTGATAGAAGAAAGGTTATCAGTTTTATTTTTATTTAGACTTTTGATAGAGTCGATGAAGGTGTTTACAAGAGTAGCATTATCAAGGTCAGAGCTATTTGGACAGGGACTAGGTGTAGTAGGCTTACCTGGATACAGGAGATTATTGATATTGTTCCAGAATAATCTGGCATTAGAGTCAGAATTGTTTAGTAGTTTATGATAGTATTGTCTTTTGTCATTGTCTGTGTTTTTTGGTATGGTTTCGGAGTTCTCTAAGTTTGAAGATGGGTTGGCAGATTCGTTTTTTTCCATATAATCCAGGCTCTGTCTCTCTGTAACATAGGTTTACCAGAGGGTTGTGAAAGCCAAGGTGAGAAATTATACTTTAGTCTAATTTTTCTGATAGGGGTCAAAGAGTCTAAGGTATTAAGGAAGAATTCATTGAATTTGCAGACAGCGTTGTCAAGGGGAAGGTTGTATAAGAAGGGGAAAGTTGTATAAGAAGGACCAGTTGAAAGAGAAAAGTATATTGTTGAGATTTGAAGTTGGAGAGTTTGCAACAGTCTTTGAGAGGGTGGAGTCAATGGAGTTGAGGTGAATGTCTATCGACTAGGGTGGGAAGATGGTCAATGAGTGAATCAGGAAGAGTACATGTATTGTGATAGAGGTTTGGGTTGGAAATGAGAATCCAGTCAAGAATTCTACCAATGTTGGTATGTTTATTATATAGTAGGAGAGGAGATGAGTTGAGAGAAGCCATAGAGGTTAATGGAAGTATGGGGAGAAGAGTCTATAGCTGTCCAGTCAATATTAACATCTTCAAAGATAATGGTTTTACAGGTGATGTTATCAGAGAGCCAGGAGAGGAATTGGTTTAGGATAGGAATGTTCTTTCCAGGGGGGATGTAGATGACAACTATAGCAATTTTTTGTGATTTTTACAATTAATTAAGAGTTTCAGCAGGGTAGAAGTTAGAAGGGTGTGGGTGTGGTAAGAGGGTAAAGTGAAAGTTGTTCTGAATAAAGAATGGCAGCACCTCCCCTTCTTTAAAGTGATGATCAAGTCAAAAATATTATAGCCTGGGGGAAGAACTTCTGAGTCAGAGATATGTGGTTGTAGCCATGTTTCAGAGAGAGTAAGAATACCAAGGGTATACTGAAAGATCAGGCAGTGAATAGGGTTTATTTTATTGGTTATACTTTGTATATTAAGAGAGATTATAGTAAGGTATTTGAACGGTAGGAAGTTAGTAGAGTCTAAGGAAGTAGCAGGTGGAGAAATGGTGTCTGGAGTAGGAGAGGATTTAGAGATGTTGGGGTTGTCTCTATAGCTGTGTGTAGAAGCATTGGAAAGTGGTCCAGTGTTGGGATGAATGTCAGTATAGCATAGTAAGTTAACAAGGAAAAATATCTTAGAGTCTGCAGGTGGGTAATGGGTGGGGTACTTAGGTCTCATTTTATAAGATGTGGGAGGATTTTAATTTTGTGATAGGTAATTGTGCAATTATAGAATAGTGAAGGGGCATTAGTGTGGAGATAGGGGAGGGTAGGTGATACCACAGCTGTGGTCAAAGAGCCATGGTAAGAAGTAGAAAGTACTAGAATAAATAAGGAGGAGGAGAAGAGTGGGAGCATATGTGAAAGGGGTTGGTAAGTAGTCTAGAGAGTTTGGGGGGTAAAAGTGAGACAGATATAAGGAGGAAAAGACATAATGGAGTGTGAGGTAAAATGCAGGCAGAGAATAAAGAAGAGGGAGACAGTTGGGTTTTGTGAGAAGTGATTGGCAAGATAGGGGGAGCTGTTGAATTTGATAGGGTCGATCTGGAGTAGGTGGAGGGAGGAGATTGTTAGTGAGATGGGGGTATGGTTAATCAGGGTGATATATAAAGGAAATTAAAGTGGGGGTCGGTGGGAATGCGGGTAGGGTAGGGGTGTGGAGTGAGCCTGAGTGGAGCGAGGGTGAATAGAGCGGGTTGCACCACGATGTACACGGCCAGAGCAAAACAGAAAAAAAAAAAACAGTCAGCTTCTAAAGAGGAAAAATCAGGTCAGTGCTGCAACACAGTATAGCAGTCAATAACAGTCATGCCTTTTATCAGTCATACCTTTAGATTAGATGTACCTATTTCCTATAAATGCTATTTGCTAAACAAAAGGGGGGGGATACTTCCATGAGGTTTTCTACAGTAGATAACACAATAGGGTAGGTAAAAGGAGAAGACGTCTATGAAGATTTCTAGGGAGGATAATGCTACTGGGTAGGTTGGAAAAAGGGGGAGAAGGGAGCTGTAGCGTCGGACAAGTGTGCACGCTATTTACAATGCAGATGCTGCAGGATCTAATGTACGATAGAAATTAGCTTTCTTTTGAGAAGTATTTAAATAAAAACATATACTGGTGATAGTTTTATGTACTGGTTGAGAAGGGTCAGTTGCTTTAACCCTGAAGAGGCTCTTGTCTTCGTGCAGGTATACAGTGGACCCAGGGAGAAAATGCGAGGCCTAATAACACCGGAAATGCAAAAGGAAGATAGATTTAATTAGCAACCAGCAATAGAAAATAGAAGGAGCAAGGGGGAAAAGATGGAAAAAGAGAGTAAAATAGAAGTTAAAGTGAAGAAATTAAAGTAGTCGAGGAGAGAGATAGTGCAAGGAGACGTGGGGAAAAAGGATAGCAGATGGCAGGAGCAACAAAGATTTAGTTTAGTCTGTATAAAATGTACAACACCTTTACGGCAAATTGAAAACAAAATGAAAGTAAACGTAGTAATATAGCAATATGCTGAGTCAAATAATACACAGCAATCAACTATTTAGAGTTCTTATGCAGTGAAACTAAGATAACAGTACACTAGTCAAGCATACTATAAACGTCTTTGTTCTACATATGTCATGAGCATGACATACCATACATCACGAACATGAGAAAGACAGTTATCGCACAGTGTAAGCTACAAACACCAAGTAATTATTTCGGTTACAGTCCCAAATTAAGATATGTAATTGACCACTTTTTATATGTAACAACTAAACAAAAAACTTAAGGTTCTGAGTCTAAATTGTTGCAGTGCAGTACTGTGGAACTAAAGAATGTAAAGTCGGCATACACTCGAGGTAAGCAAATAGCGCTCCAGACACATATAACAGGCTTCACAGTTACAGTATCTTATAACGTGAAAACCAACAGGGTGAACAACAACCTATTTACACAATTTCACCAAGACAGCTGCAGGAAACCTGTGGTTATACACTGTTTTTAAAAATATAAATCAAACATAAGCTAGAGAAAGACCTAGGCATTAAAACTTACAGAACGCACCAAACAATCAGAGCAAGCACAGTGTCCGGATGCTGAGAGCAGAAGTGGGTGCCTAGTAGAGACTGAAAATGGTGCTGTAGGCCATTTGACAAATAAATATTGTCTGTTCACCCTCTATAAGAGGGGGAGGGGATTACCTACACTGCACCACAATGCACGGGGCCAGAACAAAACCGAAAAAATAAATAAATCAGCTTCAAAAGAGGAAAAATCAGCTCAGTGCTGCAGCACAATATAGCAGTCAGTAAAAGTCATGCCTTTTATCAGTCATACCTTTAGATTAGATGTGCCCATTTCCTATAAATGCAGATGACTCCACCCTAATCTGCTCAGCCCCATCCATAACCTCTCTTCAAAAGCTTACCCAAGAATCCTTCTGCCCCATGGAACAATGGATTACCGATATCCAACTCATTCTAAACCCCAACAAGACCAAATTACTCCTTTTTACCCCCAATAAATCCAAATCCACACCTCCTGCCTTCACTATCACCTCCAAAAATGGGACCACAATCTCCCCCTTCCCCTCACACTAAGCTGCTCGGGGTTGAAATAGATAACAATCTAAACTTTACTGTCCATATCTCACAAACCATCACAAAGGTACATAAGAAACTAGGAATCCTATACAAACGCAAGCAGTTCCTATCGGACCAAGCTAGAATTTCTTTAGCCCAAACCCACCACTTGTCTACCCTAATGTATGCATCACCAATCCGAATTCATATCAGGAAAACAGACCTAAACAATCTAGAGTCATATTACAATAAAATTGCAATTCGCCAACAACTCCACTTTTAGAAGTCATCACTGTCTTGCCCTGAAGCAACTACAGTGGTTAGAACTCCCTCAGCTAATTAGCTATCACCAAATTAGTCCTCACCTTCAGCATAATAAGGAACCCTCAGAAAACTCCAGCCCTAAACCAACTTCTAAACCAATATTCTGCAAATCGCCCTCTATGTTCATCCAACAAAACCATGCTCTGCATAACCAAAGCAAATAACACTGCAGGGAAAAGTATGTTCTCCCACACCATTGCTAGGGAATGGAATAACCTCCCCCAATCTCCTCTGCACCATACATCTCACTTTTCAAGACATCACTAAAGTCACACCTCTTGCAATCATGGCTCTGTTCCTGTATCACATAAAATCTTTTCTGCTCTCCTCCTAACTTGCCACACCTCATCTCCTCACTGCTTACCTCATCTATTCTGTACTACTCAAATACTCCCTATCAGGAACTACTATCCTACAAACTGTTTCTCACGCTATGATATATCGCCCGAATAGCATTATTTTCCAGATTCCATTCCTTCATTTTTATGCTTTGTATTACCAATAGGTAATTCAAAGTTTTGTTATCTATATACCAAGTTTGCTCAAATCAAACTAAGGTGCAAAAAATCTCCTTGATTGTATATATGCCACTGTACAGAAATTTTCTGTCATTCGTGGATTATGTGTTATCATAAAAAGACATGGAGCTCTGATTGTATATATGCCTCTGTACAGAAATTTTTTTGTCATTTGTTGTATTTGTACTGTTATGTTATGGAGCTTTTCTCCCCAGGCCTCCGCTGTAAATGGACCTTGTTCCAGTCGAACTTTCCTTGTAAACAAATGTAAAATAAACATAAAAATAAAAAAATAAAAGAAATGCTATTTCCTAAACAAAAGGGGGAGATACTTCCACAATGTTTTCTATAGTAGATAACACAATAGGGTAGGTAAAAGGAGAAGACTTCTATGAAGATTTCTAAGACAGACAATGATATTGGGTAGGTTGGAAAAAAGGGGTGGAAGGGAACTCTAGAATTTGACAAGTGTGCACACTGTTTACAATGCAAATGCAGTGGAATCTAATGTACTATAGAAATTAGTTTTCTTTTGAGAAGTATTTAAATAAAAAACATGCATTGGTGATAGATTTATGTACTCGTTGACAAAGGTCAGTCGCTTTAACCTTGAAGAGGCTCTTGTCTTCGTGCAGGTATACAGTGGCCCAGGGAGAAAGTGTGTGGTCTAAAAACACACAGGAGAAACTGGTGATAGATTTATGTACTGGTTGACAAGGATTGGTCACTTTAATCCTGAAGACGCTCTTGTCTTTTGACAGGTATACGGCGGACCCAGGGAGAAAGCGCGCAGTCTAATAACACACAAGGGAAACTGGTGATAGATTTATAGGCTCTTGCTTTCATGCAGGTATACAGTGGACCTAGGGAGAAAGTGCATGGTCTAATAACACACAGGGGAAACTGGTGATAGATTTATGTACTGGTTGACAAGGGTCGGTTGCTTTAATGCTGAAGAGGCCCTTGTCTTCATGTAGGTATACAGTGGACCCAGGGATAAAGTGTGTGGTCTAATAACACACAGAAGAAAGAATGCACAGGATATTCAGAGCGATCACAGTGTCAGGGCACTAAGAGCAGGAGCTGGTGCCTAGTACAAATTGAAAATATTACATTTCTTTTCTGAGAATGAAAACAGTCTGCATGCAGCCCCACAACCCATAGTCATAGCTATAGCTGGCTGATCTAGCATTTAGTGCCACTCCTTGATCTGCACCCCTCAACTCTAAGTTAAGGAAAAGAAAAGTACATTATCCATTCTCTGATCTAGCACTTGCTATAAGTTATACCACACACAAAGCATAACTCTTTCAGTCCTGACAGCAAAAGCAGTATTTCCATACCAGCATTCACAAATACCACCACAGAAATAAATATACTACTGAACGACCAGCAGATAACATCCCCCAACACCTTGTGCCCAGCTGCCCCCTTTGCCTAATTTGTTTGCCACACAAAATCGTGCAAACCTCTGTCTCCAGGCAGGCAAGCCAATGAGTTATGAAAATCCAGACTGTGCTGTTGGGTTAAACATTATCATCGTAGAAGAAGTTATTTTTCTTTTAGGACTGGATAGTTGATTTTCAGTGAAGAGATTTTGTGAGATAAAATGGCTTTTATCAGTAAAAGGATTCAGCTATGACCTTGTAGATTTCCTTAAGTTGGTGTTCCATGATTTCATAAGTAGTAAGATTTTTTTTTAAATTTTTTTTTTTATCCAGAATATCCCAGGTCTGACTGTAATACCACGTCAGAGCTTACACAGATGGTTACTATAGCAATAACCCACGCCTGGGTGTGGGTAATGCTGGATTTACCCATGGCTGGTGTGGTTTGGTCATGAGGGCGAAGCCTGAGTGGCCAAACAAAGACAACCATGGGTAAATCCAGCATTACCCACACCCAGAAGTGGGTTATTGCTATTATACAATGACATTATTTAAGAAAAAAATACTTACTTTTCTTAAATAATGGCATTGCATAATGCCTCCTTGCTACCCTTCCGCAGCTGTCTGGTAGTCTGCGGCAGTTCTGATGTACTGCGCATGCGTATGCTTATGCAGTACATCAGAGCTGTGGGTGGAAGCAACGGAGAAAGCAAGATCTCCATTGCTTTTTACAAAGTGTCTCACTATGTTAAAGGAGTTTAACATAGTGAGACAGCTTTAAATAAAGCAACGGAGATGCTCCATTGCTTTTTTTAAAGCTGTCTCTCTATGTTAAAGGAGTTTAACATAGCGAGACAGCTTTAAAAAAAGCAACGGAGAAAGGAAGATCTCCGTTACTTTTTTTAAAGCTGTCTCGCTATGTTAAACTCCTTTAACATAGCGAGACAGTGTCTAAACAGCAACGGAGATCTTGTGTTCTCCATTGCTGTAAAAAAAAAAGACTTATACTAATGGAAAAAGTCCGGGCGACCGGACCTTTTTCCATTAGTTTGTTTGTGTCCTTCGGCTTTTCCCGGTTAGGGGTCACCACAGCGGAACCCCGGTCCGCTAATGATTGGTAGTGGATTTTTACATACCAGGTTACCAGCCCTGATGCACAACCTTCAACGAAGGCACGCCCCATTCACGTATACCTCCACACAGAAAATGCTCTAACTGAGAATCGAACAGGACAACGTCATGCTATGAGGCGGCAACGCTTCCGCGGCACCACCACTATATGTCTGATTTACAACGTGCACGCTGACCAATCAGCGTGCACGTTTTGGAATATTAATGGGGGGTCGTTGTATAATATGTAATATTCAATGGTCATATTAGAAATATCAGGATACAAAATTAGTTTAATGATACAGGTAATTTATTCATAAAAACATAGAAACTCAACATAACTGATGTAAATATTTCAGCATATCACACCCAAATGAGACAAACTTACAATTTACAAGGCATTATGGGCTATTACCGTCTTAAAAGGGTAATGTATATTAGTCTTAAAATGGTAATTGTAATTGTTCTGATATGTATCACAATGTACACAAACACTTTAGCAGCTTCATTTCACTTGTCACACAGGTCTTATCCTGGTCATGTCAAGTTCACAGAAATGTGCAATATATAACTTGCTTGAGTCACTGCTTCTCTGCAGCATTATGTTAAAATAAGGACACTTAAACACTGTCAGTCTGCATTATTCCTAAAGGACTGTACATTATAGTCAATATCCATATGGCTGTATAAAGAGGTGTGCTAATGCGGGGGCAGAGGGTGCAGTCTGGTCAAGGTGAAAACAGTCAGGGAGTGCAGTCTTCTTTTTGCCTGAGCAAGATCCTTTAAGAGCATTCTCCTTTAAGAACACAGTCTGCATATGTTCATCCATGCACACACCCTGCTTACTTACTCATGTGTGTGTGTGCATGTAATGATCTAGTTAGGAATAGCTGGTTAGTTAATTTCCTCGGGCTCAAACTCTGTACCTTAGTTACAGGAAACAAGAGCCTGAATCCTCTACACCAACTACAAAACTACTAAAGGAACTGAGTTTTGGTGCATTTTCAAGGAATTTTAAGTTTCAGTGCATTTTCAAGGAATTGTGAGCTTCAGTGCATAGCTTCAATCCATTTTCAAGGAACTGGGATCTTCAAGGGATAAAAGTTTGCTCATGCTAAGTCTCTTTTCAATGTGCAACTATTTTGGCTAGAAATTGGTTATAACACATCAAGTAACACACTTGCATTTTGATGCAAAAAGTTGTGGGTTCTACTCCCACAGCATGCAGATGTATTGCTGATACTATGTTGTACTTTGAAAAGAGGGAGTGGTGCTGTAGTCCTGAGTGTGTCCTCCTTTGCATGAGATGTCTAGTAACTATGATCTTGTTGTTGGTTTGCTATTTATTCCCTATTGCGAAATTACCAGCTTAGCATTTTTTTAAATGTAACATAGGCTATTTATTCTTCAAGGACAGAAGGCACTGAATTTGTAGATGATACACTGAAATATAAAGTTGCTTGCTAGCAGCAACCTCTTCATTATTTACAGATCTCTTTAATGTGGAGTTCTTCAGGTGACTTTTACTTCTACACAGATTATGTATATTGACTGATATTGGAGGATTGTAATGTCAGAAATCTGAGTGGCCTTTTATGGTTGACATGTTCTGAAATGGGCAGTTTTGTCATTAATCAGTCATATGATTTGTTTCATTGTTTATTTGAAAAATGTTGAAACCTACAAATGTAAAACACATACTAACAAGTTGTGCTGTATTATACAAGGAATATAATTTAATACCATCAGGAAGGTGAAGCAAAGAACACATTGAAAACAACCCAAAAGTAAACTTTTCCACCACTGGTCAGATGGATTTTCGTTGAATGTGGGTTTCAATGCTGTTTCAATGAATGTGAATTTCAAGGGCAGAACAATTTACTGTTAATGCTAAGTCCATTTTCAATGTGAGACTGTATTTTTGTTTTGTTTTTAGCAAATGTCTATCAGTGTTTGTTCTATAAAATTTGAAATACAAGTTTTAAATTAAATCCTAGCTGTAATCATTGTAGAAAAAAAGAAGAAAATAGAATGTACACTGAAAGGTTTGAGCAGTGTTTATGGTAACTGGGAAGAAGTAGCTAAGTGATGGAACACTGGAATGGTTGCGGGACGGGGGGGGAGGGCAGAACAATTACCCTGCCTAGGGCCTCATTTGATTATGATCTGGCTCTGAAGTAAACATTTTTTCTTCCTCTTATGTGAGTCTGTGTATCCATGCATGTAAAAGTGGTACAGGATTGGAGGAAATTCAAAAGGAACTACAGACGAGACCACAGAGAACTATGGTTATGTTTAAAATTAACAGCAGCCTTCTAGTGGTACAGTAGTACAATACAGTGGAGAGTTTTGCAGTGGAAAATTTCTTTGTTTAACTGAACCCAGCAAACTGGATTAATCACAGCAAGATTATCAGACTGAAGGTAAGCCTTTTTTTTAATGTGAGTGGAGGAGCTCCCTGTTCAGCCTCAATAAGAAGCTGAGATCCCTTATAAGATCCGCCAAAGTAGCTGTGAAAACAAAATCGCCACTGATTCTAAGGACAATCACAAAGCATTCTATAGCTATGTCAAGAATCTCAATGGCAGCACCCAGGTCTGCTCTGAGTTACAGCACAACGGCACAAAAATTACAGAACCAACTGATAGTGCCAACATCCTGGCAGATAGGTTCAGTGCTAACTTTCCCCCCTCTCACCCCCTAAAGGGCCCATATCTGTACAGGAAGAATGCAGAGTCCCTGTAATCACAACTATGCAGGTAAAAGTTGCACTCTCTAAAGCCAAAAACACAATATCCATGGGACCAGACAACATCCCAGGCTGCGTTTTACACGGACTTCAGAATGAACTGACTCCCCACCTAAGCACCACATTCAATCATAGCCTCACGTCAGGTTTTTTGCCCACTGAATGGCACACAGCAACAGTTATCCCACTCCACAAAGGGGGAGCTATCACTGATCCTGGGAACTATCGCCCTATTAGCCTGACGAGCCTGATCTGTAAGGCCATGGAACGTATCATCATGGAACTCATAAACTTTATTTATTTTATTTTATTTATTTTACATTTGTTGACCGGGATAGTCCGACTAGATGCATGTCCGTTTTCAGCGGAGGCCCGGGGAGAAAAGCTCCAAGGGTAAGCAGATACAGCATTACATAATACCAGCATTACATATTACAAACAGACTATTTACAGAGATTACATAAGTAAGCAAGTTAAACTAGTTCCACAGGTTACAGTTAATCCTGAGCACAAGTCAGGATTAAATTAAATTACACAGTAAATTGGTTAGCAGATTTTTACACATTCTAGAGAGACATTGGTAACCTCCAAACTCTGGACCCCACCCAGTTCAGGTTTGTGAAAGGCAGATCATGCCTCTTGACCCTGATCAACTTCTTTGAGGCAGTCACCAAAGAAGTAGACGAGGGTAAGGTGGTTCACACAGCCTATCTTGACCTTGCCAAGGCTTTCGATACCATCCTCCATTCTGGAATTATAGCTAAACTCACTAAACCAGGTATAAATCCCTACATCACAAGATGGGTTGCCAACTGGCTCACTGACAGAACCCACACTGTAAAAGTTGCAGACTCCAAATCTGACTTCAAACCAGTGAGAAGTGGAGTACCACAGGGTTCAGTCCTGGGACCTCTCCTGTTTGGTATCTACTTCTCTGAAGTACAGGCTAACACAGAAGGCTTTTGGCTAATGAAGTTCGCAGATGACTGCAAACTAGGAGCCATAGTCGAGTCCCCAAACGATGTGGACATCCTACAGAGGGGCCTCACTGAGACAGATGCTTGGTGTCAGAGCCATGGCCTCAAGCACAGTGCCAAAAAGTGCATTGTCATCCCCTTTGGTAAAAACTCTGTACCCATGAACTACCACATAGGCAGCAGTCTACTTAACGCTGAATGTGTGATAAGAAACCTTGGGACCCAGGTGGACATTAGTCTCTCCTTTGATAATCACATCACCACAGTAGTCAGGAAATCCTTCTACGTGGCACACCTCATCACAAAAGGGTTCTCATCCAGGAAAAAAGAGGTCATTGTTCCCCTCTACTTGACACTCATTAGACCCATTATAGTGTACAATGCCCCTTTTTGAATGATCCTCACAAGACATCTGCAGCAGCTGAAAAGGCCACAGAAGTACCTCACAAAGAAGATAACTGGCCTCAAACAAATGCCCTACACTGACCGCCTCAAAAAAAATCCAGCTTTACTCCATAGCTTATCTCCTACTCCGAGATGATCTCTGCCTAACATATAAAGCTATGTCAAACCCAGAGCTGTTGGACATGCTACACCTAAAGAAATCCCAATCCCTCTGAGCTACATGTTCTAGGGACCTAAACCTTGTCACCACAATAGACAGGACATGCTGGAGGGATAGATTCCTGTCCCAGAGACTTCCCATACTCTGGAATAAGCTACCTATATATCTCAAGCAAAGTTCCTCATTAGCACTCTTCAAGAGAAATCATGATGAGTGGATGGGAAATAGGAAATACACCCCAGGGATCACTTTTGTGGCTCTGCTTGACAGGGGCACAGGAAAATAACTTTCTTGCATGGCGTAAGCCAGGGAATCTTGTTGGCTAGGCTTACATAGGCCCTTGGGCCGATAGTCTAGTACCTACCTATGAACCTATGAACAGATTTTCTTTCTTATTTTTGGAGAGGTGGGGGAAGCGTGTGGTTAAGCTAGAAAGTGTGTGTGTTCACATTTGTTTAAATATTTTAAAGTTTGTCTAGTGTGTGTGTGTGTGTGTGTGTGTGTGTGTGTGTGTGTGTGTGTGTGTGTGTGTGTGTGTGTGTGTGGTCATTTGTTTAAATATTTTGAAATTGGATATTTTGTTTTTTTCATTGTACTCTTCTGCCCTCATTTTTGTTTTGGTAGGGTGGGGTTAGCCAACTGGGCTGCAGATTAAAGTAACTTACCCTGTCACTTGCTCAACTTAAGTTCTGCCATTAGGGCTGACAGGTATTAATAAACTGGAATACTATTATCCTTTTTTTTTTTGGGGGGGGGGGGTGGCCAGCTGTTCTGTGGGTGAATGTTACTTGTACTTTCACTTGGTTGGTTTAAATTCCACTCTTAAGGTGCATTTCTGTGAATAAATCTGAATATTTATGCTTTTTCTGCGGGGGTGGCAGTAACTTTGTTTTTTTATATTATCTTAAAGGCTGGCTGGTGTGCATTTTTGTAAAATGTAATTTTATGGGTTTGGGGGTGGCTAACTGTGCAATGGGAATGTATCCTCTTCATCTGCTCAGCTTAAAGTCTGGTATTAAGAGCTGGCTACTGCACATTTGTGTTTTTCTGGGAGAGTTGGTGGCCAGCTGTCTTGTTAATGTAATAACTGGTGCTCAAAGTTGGGCATTACCAGCTAGTGTGCATTTGTGTGAAATAAATTGGTAGGTTGAATGAAACACATTTGAAACTAGTTGAAATTGTTCCTGATTTTGCAGAATGTCCCTAAATTTGCTTCATATTGATGTGTTTCTAATAAAATTTTGTGTTAATTGTCCATGTAAGTTACCAAATCCTGAATTACTTGGTCAGTTTTTAAGGGTGTGTTGTCATTGTCATATCAACATTTCAAGGGAGACAATGTTGGATTTTTGACATTTAGTTTAATCCATGATTCTGGCACTAGATATTTGTCGGGGACAAGCCTTCCTGTAGGATGGCTGAGTCTTTTTTTGCTCCTTGCTGGCTGTTGTTTTTTTCATTTCATGATTATTACTAAAAACATTCCTCATAGAGGAAGAGATGTTGGAAAAACATCTCTGGGGAGAGGGGTGTTAAAAAAAATCTGCTCCAGGTGACAAATATGCTAGGTATGCCAATGGCTGTATAAAGTCAACAAATCTATTGTGTAAAAGAAAGGGAAATTATTTTAAATATGATGCTTTAAGGGGTTTAGTGGTTTATCTGCAGAAACTTTTAAGTGGTCAAACGTAGGTAGTCTGGATATTATGGCTAAGACTATATCCATAATTACTGTGTTTACATTTTCTTTGTATACCTTACATGCCCCATTCTCTAAAACATGTCAGTATTTCATAATGCTCATATATGCTGTACTTCTCTATAATGGTGTATTCAATTCTGACTTTTTAACGTGTTCTAAATTCAAGGTGGATTGCCATCTAGATAAATGTGGCTTAAGCGTAGTAGTTGAGTGATGCACTGTGATAATGCTAGTAAACGATTAGTATACATTGAGAGTGCATTGTATATGGCACAGACAGTAGGAGTGTTCTGGTTAGAGAGTTTGTGAAAGTTTTGCCTGTAAAATATTGTTTACCTAATTTAACAACTTATGATCGGTTTAAGGATATCCATTGTTGTCAAGAACAGGAATGCAGCTGTAGGCTTTTAGTCAGCTGGGTTTCTGAAACATTCCCCAAGTTACTTTCTCCTCCCCTTTTACCCACAAAGGTCTGCACACAAGCTTTGTCGTCACAACTCCTTTGTCACACATTGTACTGGCATTGGGCCATGATATTCATAAATAGTGCTCAGTTGCATGAATTCGTTCTGTACGCTATATTTAATACACTGCCATTTACTGTCATGCTTCCAAGATATGCACTGCAATAATGAAGAGCAGTGTAAAGAATCCTGTCAGCGTCTGAGAATGACATGTAAGTGTGCATTGTACACAGTGGTATTCTATGTGTACCTGTGATGTACTACGCACACCTGTAATCCAGACAGAGTGGGAAAGCACTATGTAGCAAATTAGTACTTCACACTGCAGTAGAAAATAGCTACTTAGAAAGGAATAATAATTCTAAGATGCAACTAAGTTTCAGCATAACAAAGTGTATTATGTCTTACTGTTACTGTTACTAAGTAGCTGCTGCCTGTTGCATTGTGCATCATGGTTAAATGTAAATCGTTAGCAGTTTCCATCCATTAGACATAACAAGGGAGCAAGGTCATTATTATGTTAATGAGGGGTCTGATGGTGTAAGAGCTTGGCAGAGTCAATATGTAGGGGTGGGGAAAGGTGTGCCTATGGTAGCAGGACTGCCTGCATCATAGGGAACTCCCTTGCTGGTAGGATTTTTCTGGACACTCAAAAGAGATGTTTTTAGTTTGGCACTAATGTGTTAATCAGCTCTGGTAACTGAACAACACTCTGACAGAGAAGGGGCTTTCAGTCTTAAATACTATACCATCTTCAGTTATGCAGTTCTAGTCCCATGTTTTACCTCATTGGGAACAGCTGATATGCAGTTGATGTAGGGCTTATGAATCTTGAATGATACAGGAGGGTGCATTTTCATGTGTACTTCATGCAGGGAATGCTATGGCTATACAATGGGGTACATACACGATCTTATCCCCATCATGTAGCAGTTTCTATAACTCGCATGCAGACGTCATAGCAGCCCTACTCTGTGGTACTCAGTATTTAAGAATACCACCCAGAGAAGCAGTCTCAGGCTATATGTTGTCCAAACATCGAGTTTTGAAAGATAAAAAACATTCTCACTTCTGATATAAAATTTGAGAGTTGGTCATTTGCTTCTATTCAATAAATTGATTTAATTTTTAGGTCAGACCAGTCCTTTTTTTTCTTTTAAGTTGAATTGGTTTTCCATTTCATCTTAGCCCCTTCCTAAATCCTGGCATTTTCCTCACTTTATACTTGCAGTCTATCAAACTTATGATCCTGCTTTTATAGTACAGCTGTTGGGTGTGTATAATTTGGCTGCCTTTTCTCAGTTTACAAGACTTTGGATATGGAGAGTAGAGTTTTTACAAGTGTAAATATAGACACAGAATTCTTCTTTGAGATAGTTGTACTTTATGCATGGTTTGGAAGAAGAATGTTTCACTGCTGAATGTAATATTTATGTATTCTTTTCACCATCTATTATTAAAGACTTAAATAAGCCCTTGTTATGTGCTGTAAAAGATGTCTCTTTATACGCTCCTGATGAAGTCTGACCTTGAGTGCTGCATTATTGCTGACCTCACTGACAAGACTGAGTCCATACCTTACAAAGACTATTTGGCCAAATCTCAATGTCAGGACAACTACCTTTGAGGTTGATGCCTTTGTTGATTGTGCTACAGGTGTCAATAGCTTCAGTATCAATGCCATTGGCATTGTGAATTTCTTCAGGCTTGGGGTTTGCTTACCAGGTTTCTGCACTACTGTCCTCAAGACCACTATCAGCTTTCCAACCTTCAGGCTAGAAATTCTCTGTGTTGGACTCATGGTCAGCAGATGTTTTGACTGCATTGCCGGGATTGGCTTTTGGGGATGGGCGTACACTTAGTGTTTGGTGTCAGCTTCAGTAGCAGGGAGCAGGGGCCAGTACCTTTGGCCTTGTGTGTGACTAAGACCTTAGTCTCTCCAACAGTGCTGTAGGCTGTCCTGCATTTGACAGCCATGTTACCAATTCCAACTTCAGTTTCATCCTCACTAGCACATATTTATTTTGCCTGGCCCTTTTAAGTATCCATCACCTTTTCAGTCACCAGACAATTGGGACTAGATGCCATTCACAGGATGAGAATCTGATACCTGGTTCAGTACATGCTGCTTCATCATCCGAAAGCCCGTCACTTCTGTGACCAAGTAGGAAGCATAAGTGCAAGAGGAGACACTTGGACTGTCCTCAGGAGTCCCACACCCCAGATATTAATGTTGATGTGGGCATGGATTTTGCACCATTCCACCAGACGCCTTATCTTGGTGAAGTCCTTAATACGAAAAGCCGAATGTGAGATGTCTCTTAGATCCTAAAACAACTCTGCAATGTTTCCTGCAGGAGGTCTTCAAGTCCCACAAACCTTTTTTTGGGTGTTACCTCCTGTAGACAATATAATATGTTTGCTGGTTAAAAGTGTATGAGAAAACTATGGTGTTGTGGAACCAACCCTTTCACCCCTTCCCTTTCCATCATCTTCTTTATTTACATGTAAAAGAAATTTATTATTTTATACAGTAGTCGACAATTGTCTTGTCCTTCTTCTGTCTACTTTCATGACTATTCTGAATTTTGAACAATCTCTATCAGTTTAACAGTCATTGTTCTACAACTGAAATACCTTCAGCAGCCTGTAGGCAAGCTTTTATTATAATCCCAGAAGCAACTTGCATGATTGTTCCAAATTATCTCTGACTCTATCTATATCTATCCACTTATTTGTCACTTTTGTTTTTTGCATTCATTTTCAATCCATTGACTCGTTTCTCAGCACCATTTCTCTAACTGCATTGCTTATTCCCTTCTCTTCTGCATCCTCTTTATGATGTCACCATCATTGCCTTTATTATTACTTCCAATATTAGGATCCATCTTCTCTTACGTCAAGTCTTCCGTATGTAATTTTTTTCCCTTTTCTGAACCACTGCATTTCAGACAAGTTTGCTCTATCTGCTACTTCTTTTGATGCAGTAATCCTCCTAATTTTGCTTCCTTTCTCTTTGGTTTCCTATGCCTCCACTATTTGCGCAGTGCTAACATTTCTAGCTACTGATTATGATTAGTCAGACATACCCCTGCTTTGCTACTTATAGCATATAAAATAATTAATTAAAATTAAAATTAGTTTAATCTAGTTTGCTGTATTTTATTTAAGATGGGTTTTAAGGATACTGCAGCATTCAACCCCGGGGGTGTGTCAGCTGATAATCTAACTATCCAGTTGTATTCCCTAAGATCCAACAAATTGGATAGGTCAGTAGCTAGAAATGTTATCATTTTTAAATGTTACTACTATTTTGAATGTTGGTAAAATGTTTTCATATTGACAATGATCATGTGATGATGGCTGCAGGTCACATGATTGTTTTTTAACATATATATGGGCGTTTTTAATATACCTATTGTAATACATTGAAAAAGGGTTTCTCAACCTGAAAGCTTTGTTGGTTTATAAAGGTGCTTACTCAACTATTGTTGTTTTGGATTTTCTCTTCCATGATGTCAGGTCATCAGGGGTATAAAACATGCAGCCGACGACATTTTCGTTAGTCTTTCTTGCCGCACGGTGCCCGAAGCAGAAGCATTTTGCAAGTGCCGGTCAGCCGACTACTGAAATATTCGAGTTTGAGTTTCAAAACCGAAGTCTTCACTAAAGCTAAGTACCCCATTGGGAAAACTGTTTTCTTGCTTTTTACCGATGTCAGAAAAAGTTAATAATTGTATTACTTGTGGGAAGCAAATACCTCATAAGGATTTCCATTTATACTGTATTCCTTGCCTAGGCCCTGATCACAACGTGCCTGGCTGTCGGTTTTGTGCTAGATTTAACCAATGCACTATTAAGCGTCGGTATATTTTTGCATCAAAGTATTTTGGAAACAGATTTAACTACCCAGAAATGTCACTGGATAGCAATCCGACTACCGGAGTACATTAAAAAATGCAAAGAAAAGGACAGAGAAAGGCAGTCGAGATCCAAAACCGATGACGAAGCTTCTCCTAAGCCAGTCACTTTTGCAGCCCCTGATACCCGCTACCTTTGAGTCGCAGGCCTCTACCAGCACCCATGTGGAGTCCGACATGCCACAAGATACTCAAGGTATTGGACTGATGTATGTATCTCCCTCAGATGAGTCTGGAGCCGCTGAGCAGGCACTGGCTTCTGAGGGTGTATTCAGACCTCAACATTTGTATATCAAACCGACGACAGCTGCAAAACCAAAGACAAAAGCAACTTCTAAAACTAAAAAACTGACGCATGAGCCACGTGCACAGGCCTCTATGCCTAAAAAACAGATGATCAAAATGGCTGAAGACCTTATTACCTTGATCAGGGGCACCCATCCCCCTCCAGATAAGAGGCCCAGGCAAGACACTGATTATGAATCTTCAGATCAGATTTCTATTTCTTCTGATTCCTCTTCTGATCAGGAATTATCTATACTTCCCTATGAGGATTCTGATGCTGAGGAGTCTATTCCATCTGCATCTGCTCCTGAGGATTATTCATTTGAAGAAACCTTGCATACTTTGAGGGAGCATTTTCACTGGGAGAGTCAAGATTTCTCAGAATCAAAAAAGAGGCTCAGGGATTTCCTTCTTCTCCTACAGCACAAGCCTTTAGCCATTCCCCCTGTTTTAGACATTGTGGATGATGTGTTTTCGGAGTCAAGCTTGACCCCTGACTCCTTACCTCCAGCCCCCAGTAAGCCTGACAGATATTACAGGGTCCCTGACTCACATAAAGTTTTATTTAGAAACCCTGCTGCTGATCCTGAAACTATTTCACAGGGTCCAAAGGGCGTTAAGGCCTCAACAGAAAAAAATCCTATCCCCTGTGACAGAGATTCAAGGGCACTGGACAGATGGGGAAAAAATGTTTATACATCTGCAACCCTGGCAGTCGGGGCCTTAAACTGTCAATTTCATATGCTTAAGTACCAACAACATGTTATGGGATTGCTGAAACAGAAAATGATGTTGATTTCAGAATGTGCAGAAAATAAAGAATTGCAGGAATTATTGCATGCAGCTGAACAAGTTGGAAAGCATACTTTGCGATGTAATTTTGATTCTTTAGAGGCCTCCTGCAGGGCCGCAGTTACTGGATCTGTGATTAGGAGGCATGCCTGGTTAAAGGAACAAAATTTGCCTGATCATGTTAAAGCTAAATTGCTAGATGCATCTTTACAGCATGATTCTCTGTTTGGTATTAAGGCAGAAGAGATTTTAAAGAAAATGGAAGACAAAGGTAAGTCTATGCAATCTGTTAAGGACTTCTTACAAGTGCAGCCACCAAGATTCAGTAGGCACTGGCATACAGAAAATTGGTCCTTTCCTGTGTCAGACAGAGCTCAAAGGGGCAAATCCAGATGCCCTAAGGGTTCCAGATACCACGCACAAGACTCCTACAGGTTAAAGCAATGGGGCGCATCCACCTCCAAATCTGGAGGAGATAAACCGCAAACCTACAGAAAGCAATCCCAATGACTTTCCTCTGCCTACACCAAGCACTTATCTTTTGGCAGCACCCATAGGGGGAAAATTAGCACTTTTTGCTCAAAATTGGCAGTTAATAACCCAGGACAAGTGGGTACTAAACACTGTATCACAGGGATACAGATTCAATTTCCACACTCTGCCAATGGCAAATGGTTGGCCAGATCTGCCAAAAAATCAATGGGCAGAGGCACAGAAACAGGTTATGTCCCTCATGGGTATGGGGGCCATTCAGACAGTACAGGAAAAAGGACAAGGTTTTTACTCAAGACTGTTCTTGGTACCCAGAAAGGACAAGGCCTGGTGGCCAATACTGGACTTATCAATTTTGAACACATACCTGGACATTCCAAAATTCAAAATGCTGACTTTGCAGCAGCTTCTGCCCATGCTGGGCAAGAATGCTTGGCTGGTGACTTTAGACCTAAAAGAGGCATACCTGCATGTCCCAATAAGACAGTCATGCAGAAGATACCTAAGATTCAAGGCTGGTTTAATGCATTACCAATTCTCTGCACTGCCCTTTGGCTTATCTACTGCACCCAGGGTCTTTACAAAGTGCCTGGCACCAGTAATTGCATTTTGCAGACAAAGAAGTATACAAATATATTCTTACTTGGATGACTGTCTCATTCAAGCAGAGAACAAGGACACTCTTCTTCGACACCTGGAATTTGTGAAAAGGCTTCTAACATGCCTAGGGTACACAATAAATGAAAAGAAATCACAACTGGTACCCTCTCAAAAGATAACATTCCTGGGTGCAAGCTTGAATACAACTGCTCAGATGGCTTACCTCACGCCAGACAAACAAAGGCAACTGACTACTTACTTCAAACTGATGGCAACAAAAACCCAGTCTTCTGCCAGACAAATTCTGCAGGCTCTGGGCTTCATGGCATCCTGCATCCTACTAATTCCATATGCAAGACTGCATATGAGGAAACTTCAATGGTACCTAAAAAGTTTATGAAGTCAACATTTACACAGTCTGAAAACAATGATTCCTCTCATTCCCTGCCTGCAACAGGAGTTTCTATGGTGGGCAAAGGCCTGTCACCAAAATGTGGGACGGCCCTTCACTCTATCTAATGCCAGCCAAACCTTAGCAACAGACACATCAGATTAAGCCTGGGGGGCCCACATGGCAGGAAGATGCATTCAGGTCATATGGGCACCAAACCAAATGCATCTACATATCAACCAGAAAGAGATGCTAGCTGTTCAAAATGCCCTAACAGCCTTCAAGGACTTCCTTCATCCAGGACAATTACTGATAAAGACGGACAACACCACAGTCATGTGGTATATAAACAAGCAAGGGGGCACACACTCTTACCCCCTTTGCAGGTTAGCCATGGCACTGTGGGACACAGCTTTGACCTATCAAATACATCTTCAAGCTCAATTCCTGCCAGGAAAACAAAACACTCTGGCAGACGACTTAAGCAGAAACCTTATGGATCCTCATGAGTGGAAACTAAATTCACAAGTCTTCAACATGATAACAGAGAAATGGGGGAGTCCAGACATAGATCTATTTGCCTCTCCTCAAAATTATCAACTGAAAAGATTCTGCACAAGGACTTATCACAGACAAGCATGGAAAGTGGACGCCCTATCCTTCAGTTGGAAAACTCTATCAGTTTACGCCTTTCCTTCTCTGCCTCTTCTACCCAAGGTACTCCTAAAAGTCAGACAAGAGAAACCAAAGATGATATTAATTGCCCCGGACTGGCCCCGCCAATACTGGTACCCAATCCTAAGGAACTTGTCTCAAATCCCAGCTTGAACATTGCCTCAAAGACCACAACTGCTGTCCCAGCAAAACAATCAGATCCTGCACAATCAACTACAGACTCTGAACCTGGCAGCATGGCTAATCATGTAATCATACAAATGACACCTCTCAGTAAAGCTGTGATGGATGTAATTTTGGAAGCCAGAAGGCCTAATACTAGAAAATCTTATGCTGACAAATGGAAGAGATTCTGTGCTTGGAATCAAGCACAAGGAACTGATACAGCAGAACCACATATTCCTCAGATATTACAGTACCTAACTGAGATGCTTGACAAAGGCCTATCTTTCTCATCAATCAAAATCCATGCCTCTGCCATTTCAGCTCATTACAATACAGAGCCACCAATTTTTTCTCATCCTTTACTAAAGCAGTATCTTAGAGGAACCAAAAATTTAAGGCCTCCTAGAAGATCACCATTACCTGCATGGGACCTCAATTATGTGTTGGAAAAGCTCACCCTGCCTCCATTTGAACCAGCTGCTACCGCTGATATAAAGTTCTTATGATGGAAGACAGCTCTGCTATTAGCAATTACTTCAGCAAGAAGAGTTTCAGAGCTACAGGCCCTCATGGCTGTTGAGCCTTTTGTCATATTTTACCCAGAGAGGGTGTCTCTGAGGACAAGTCCTACTTTTATGCCTAAGGTGGTTTCCAGTGTGGCTCTTAACCAAACAATTCATCTGCCAACCTTTTATCCAAATCCACAGAAGAAAGGGGAGAGACTTCTGCATTCCTTGGACGTACACAGGTAGCTAAGATTCTACTTGAGCAGGACTAAAACTCTAAGGAAAACTGAGCAATTACTAGTGTCATATGCTGCAAGATCAGAAGGAAAGGCTATTTCATAGGACAATTTCAAAGTGGATAAGCCACTGCATCCGTTTCTGCTATTTACACCATGGTAAACCTGTGCCCAAGGGCATTAGGTCTCATTCCATCAGAGCTGCAGCTACTTCAGCAGCCTTTCTCAGGGGAGTACCAACCAAAGATATTCTAGAGGCTGCTACTTGGAGTTCTGTTCACACCTTTACAAAGCATTACCATTTGCCTCTCTACTCTAAATCCAGGGCAGGCTTTGCTACTGCAGTGCTGCAGGGCCTTATAGCCACACCTAATGCTGTTTAGCTCCAGCCTCCCAACCATAGCTTTGGGATTCTACCCAAATGTAATGACTGCAACAGTGAAACACGAAGAACATAGTACAGTTGTGTACACTTACCATAAATGTAGATGTTCGAGTGTATTCACTGTTGCAGTCCAGGTTACCCTCCTGCCATCCCCCTGTCATTCTAAAGTTTATCTTTCCTTCTCTATCTTCTACAACCTATGTGGTGTATTTGCTTGTAGATGAAGGTAAAGATGTTCATCGTGTTACACTGCTGCAGTCGTCACACTTGGGTTATCCTGCCGTCAGGCGGTCCCGCAGTCGGCCCGAGTTCCAAAGTCTTGGTCCAGCGTCAGTTGCTGTCACTTCTTCCCTGACATCAGTGCACCAGGGGTATATAAGATGCAGCCGATGCCATTTTCTTCAGTCTTTCTTGCCGCGCAGTGCCCGATGCAAAAGCAGTTTGCAAGTGCTGGTCGGCCGACTCCTGAGATTTTCATTCCGAATCCAATTGATGGCAACAAAAACTTAACTCCCTGCAAGAAAAATTCTGCAGGCCTTGGGTTACATGGCATCTTGCATACTACTAATTCCATATGCAAAACTGCATATGAGGAAACTACAATGGTACCTAAAGAGTGTCTGGTCTCAGCACTGTCACAGTTTGGAAACAGTAATACCACTTATTCCTTGCCTTCAACAGGAGTTTCGATGGTGGGCTCAAGCCTGTTACCTCAACAAGGGACAGCCTTTCACTCAACCCACAGCCAAGCAAACACTGACAACAGATGCTTTGGATTACGCCTGGGGAGCACACATGGCAGGAAAATGTATTCAGGGCAAGTGGCCCGCAGAACAGAGTAATCTTTACATCAATCAAAAAGAGATGCTAGCTGTACAAAATGCCCTTATAGCTTTCAAGGACCTTCTGCATCCAGGACAACTACTACTAAAGACAGACAACACCACAGTTATGTGGTACATAAACAAGCAACTACTTCTTATGCTTCTACTTGGACAAAACTAAAGCTTTCAGGAAAACTGAGCAATTATTTGTATCATATGCTGCAGGAACACAGGGAAAAGCCATTTCAAAACATACCATTTCAAAATGGATAGGCCATTGCATACGTTTCTGCTATACGCATCATGGGAAAACTGCACCTAACAACATTTGGTCCCATTCCACCAGGGCAACAGCCACTTCAACTGCCTACCTCAGAGGAGTACCTACCAAGGACATTTTGGAAGCAGCAACTTGGAGTTCTGTACATACCTTCACCAAGCATTACCATCTGCCTCTTTACTCTAAATCCAAAGCTGGCTTTGCCACTGCAGTTCTGCAGGGCCTTATAGCCACCCCTAATGCCTTATAGAACCAACCACCCTACCTCTGCTTTGGGATTCTACCCAAGTGTGATGACTGCAGCAGTGTAACACGGTGAACATACAGTTTTGTACCTACCATAAATGTAGATGTTCGAGTGTAAACACTGCTGCAGTCCAGGTTACCATCCCTCCTTCCCCTCTTACTTGCTGTTACTTACCCTAGTATTCTACCCTTTGCTGCCTATGGGAAGTATTTGCTGGTAACAGAAAGTATTTGGTTGCTTTTCTTATGTATGTTTTATTAGCAATTTACATTGCCTACCTTTTTGGGGGCACCTGACATCTGGGGCAAGAAAAACTGAAGAAAATGGTGTCGGCTGCATCTTATATACCCCTGGCGCACTGACATCAGGGAAGAAGCGACAGCAACTGATGCCGGACCAAGACTTTGGAACTCAGGCCGACTGCAGGACCGCCTGACGGCAGGATAACCCAAGTGTGATGACTGCAGCAGTGTATACACTCGAACATCTACATTTATGGTAGGTACAAAACTGTACTTTTATATTGCATGTTGCATGTATATTTATATATATATATATATATATATATATATATATATATATATATATATATATGTGTGTGTGTGTGTGTGTGTGTATATAATACACACATATATATATATATATATATATATATATCTATCTATATATATATATATATTATATTGCTACCTTTTTGGGGGCACCTGACATCGGGGGCAAGAAAAACTAAAGAAAATGGCGTCAGCTGCATGTTTTATACCCCAGATGACCTGACGTCATGGAAGAGAAGACAGCAATCGACGCAGGACCCAAGACTTTGGAATTCAGGCCGACTGAGGTAACCTGCCAGCAGATTACCCAAATGTAATGACTGCTACAGTGAATACACTAGAAAATCTACATTTATAGTAAGTGTACACAACTGTACTTTCCTGCTAGTCTTAACGTCCACATTATTTTGTTAGGATTTGTCATATTTCTGTTCTACCTAAGAAAAAGTCCTCACCAATATTTATCTCTGCATTAATTTTTTACCAAGGAGTCACAGCTTAACCCTAAAATAGTGAAACTTGCCAGTCATTTGACTGGGCTATTGACCCCTATAGGCCCCTTTTACCTAATTGATGCACTCTGTCATGCACACCTTGAGAGCATTCAGGTCTAGTCTACACCTTCACTAACTCCTAGAAGTCCCCCCCCCCCCCAAGTTTGGTCCTGCCACCCTCTCTAGCATACACATTGCTCATTGTTATCATACCTGTCCCTGCTTTGAAGCTCATCTACTTTGTTTAGGAATAGAAGTAGCACATTCTAAAGCACTATGACTTCCACCTCATACCCCAGAACCTCCTATATGCAGCTATAATTGCCAGGATTGAGCCATGTTATCTTACTGCCTATTTCTTTGACAGGCTTATTGTAGTGGTATAAATAAGTTTCCTCAGGTGCCTTGCAGATGGCCATCATAAGTATTAAAAAATGGCATCAATAATTTGGTAAATGATTTAAAAAGTAGTTTAGAAAACTGTGTGGCAGCCTTAAGCAATGACCAAAGTTTTTGTAAGATGAGATCTGCAGGTACAGACTAAAAGAATATCTGCTATGACTTTCGGAGTCTGTTCTCCCCAAAGCAGTGCACTAGTGTGGATCATGACTGGACAAAAGCAGAAAGGTAAACTGGGCATTTGTCAAGGATGAATTAGAAAGTAAATTCACAAAGTGAAGATTCATGAGTTATGCATTAACCAGATTATGCCACTGCTACCCAACAGCATATAAATAATTCCTTTTTTTTCTCTATGGGAATCTAAATAGCAAGAGACTTATTTGCAAGTGTAGGATTGCTGCTCAGCCAGTAAAGTGGTCTTTGTAGTGTGAAATCTGTCCTGGACTGTAGTCGTTTTTATATGTATTTAAAAAGCACAACTTAATTGTGCAGCAGCATAGGCTGCTACCATCATAACTGTCTGCATTTGCAGCTTTACTTTTCTGAACCATGTTTAATGAAGCATTGGGATATGCACCACCTTCAGGTCCACAGATACTTTAATTATCACACCAACTAGTCCTTCTCAGAGGCCAGTGATTTTCATGATGATAATCCAAGGGAACTTGCTGAGGATCTCCTCCTTTTTTACAATCTCTGCTCTAGTTTGGTGCTTTGTCCTGTAGATATTCTTTTCATTTGATTTACCACAGGGTTTGCACTCACCAAGCTTGCAGTAACACTTGAAACTGCACGAATTCCTGACAAGGCACAGCGTTGCTTCAGCACTTTACAGTATGCATTGTAGTGCCTCCCAACTTTACTGGTGAATACCAGAAAGGAATCTGCTGAGCATTACTTGGGCAAGGAGCAAATGGCTAATATTACTGAGAATCTAGAGGTAGAAACCGAAATAGACAGTACGCTTTCATCATGCAGTCTTACTGTCGAAACTGGAATGCTAAAGTGACAAATTGTGTTTGTGATAAATGCCGAGTTTAAAAGCAAAAAGTTCTTTATTTTGTTTGCACAGAAAAAGATATTTTGCTGGCTTTCCATTTGTATCCTCTCAATGTGGGAAATCCATACCTCCTGTAGAAGGAATTACTTTTGGAGCACCACCAAATGTACCTGCATGGGAGAAACTGGTGTGATCCATAGTTCCTAGAAAAGTCAATATCTGGAAAAGAAAAAATAGAGATATGGAATTGTGTGAGGTGTTATAACTAAAACACATATGGAATGTAATAACCAGCCACTACCTGGCTGAAATATGCAGCTACTTGACATCAAGTGACCCATGCAGTACCCAAGAACAAAAGGAATGGCCAGCCCTGTCTCAGTGTTAGACAAACCTGAGCTTTCTTGGCAGCAACTTTCCTATTCTGCTGTTTCTGTTTTACATGTCTTGCCTTCTCACTGAAAAAAGCAGCCATTCATCAGTTATACTGTATGTTGTCCTATATTTTGCATTTACCAGAAATAACTTAATCACATGATCTTAGAAAAAAAAAACATTGCCATTTTTAGTGTAAAACATTGCCTTTAGCTGGCATTAAAATCAATTTTTCACATGTAAAGGGAACCGGTGTAAGATTGTAAAAGATAGTTTTAGAAGAGCAAACCAGAATAATGATATCTGCTCTAAACTGTATATTAAATGTATTAGTTTTGGTCTTCAAACAGCATTACATCTCATTCACGTTTTTAGTATCCTAACACAAGATAACATTAATGCACTGTTGGGCAGCTGATTTATTGCAAGCACTTTCATTTGTTTTCTTGTCACATATGAAATTACATAAAATGTGAAGAAAGTGAATTGTTTGTTTCCTTGTATGCATTTTACTTTCAAGTGATGGAGTGAGAGAAGCAGTGAAGAGAAAATAAAAATATCTGTCTCATGTAACTGCTTAGATATTGGATTAACACTGTGAACTGCAAAGCCCTAAATACCTCTCACTAACTCAACAGCCCATGGTAAAGCATACACTCCAATTATAGACATGTTGTATTTAGAATACAGCGGTAGCATTGTCGCCTCACAACAAGAGGTTCTCCCATTCGATTCTCGGCTGGAGCGCCTTCTGCGTGGAGTCTGCATGTCCTCCCCGTGGTCGAGTGGCGTTTGGAAGACATGCATGAATGGGTGTGTCTTTGTTGAAGGTTGGGCATTGGGCTGGCACCTCAGCATCCTAAAAATCTACTGCCAATCATTAGCAGACCGGAGTTCCACTGTGGTGACCCCTAACCGGGAAAAGCCGAAAGAAGATCAACAGTAAAGTATTGCAACTGTTTTCCAAGTTTATTCTTTCCCAACTCAATAACTTTACACATATTGATGTAATTCCCTAATAGTACACTCCATGGTGTACCAAATGTCTTCCTGATTTCTGTCAAGTGATTGGCTGTAGAAAAGTTATATACACACAGCAGTGTGTGTATAAACTGGTGTTTTACATTAGGGAGTAAAAGCAGGACAGCGGGATAGATATTAGCAGATAGTTAATAGTAGCCATATTAATTTGGGCTACTTGTACTGTCTGGTATGATTTAATGTAGGTAGACCTTTTTAATTGACTTAATGTGAGTATCAAAATAACAGTTATTTCCCAACAAACTCAGGCAAACCCAGAAATGAAGCAAAATGTCAAAAATATCAAAAATAGAAGCCCAAAGAGGAAGGTAGCTGGAATGAGTTCACAATATTAGCTGATAAAAACACAACAATATAAAATCCTCTGTTTTAATAAATGAAGGTGAGTGCTTTTGCAGTGATAAACATTGCTTCATCAGACAAATTATTAACATGCTGGTCACACATATGCATTGCATTAGATTCAAACTAACCAATCGCGTCACATACAGTTAATTACCTTAGTTACATATAAACAGTAAAAACATCATAATATATAAAAATCAAATACTAAAATCTATGTTCCATTCTCTTATAGATATATAACTATTTCCAATTTTACCATTGTATTTTAATTATATTGTGGAATTATTTCAGTTTTCTAGACTTTAAAGCTGGTTTCAGAAGGACGTAGTCATTTAGACCCAGCCCTCTCTGTGTTCTCCCAGCCTCAAAATCCATTGACTTTCCATGTTTTCTGTTGAATTTACAGTGTCTCCCATCCTGTTGTTTATGTTCTGAACATGCAATACCTGAAATAAAAATGTATGTTCTTCACTCTTAGACAGAGTATGCTTAGCCAGAGCACTGTATTCCTGCCCCTTCCTTGTACAATATAGAAGGTCCCTAATACGTTCCTTAAGGTGGCGATTAGTGATGCCTACATAGAAATGGAAACATATCTTACAATGAGCCACATACACCACATTGCTTGTATTGCAGTCTGCTGAGTTCCTAAGTTCCCAAAGATGTCCCGGCCCAGGATGTTTGAAAAATCTAGATTCATCAGTGTGTGTATACAGTATGCACAGTTTCCACACTTATGCGTACCGTACACTATATTCTCTTTCATCCTAGTTATTCTTGGACACCATAACTGTTGTTTTAATTTTTTCTTATGTTTAAATATAAAATGTAGTTGTGTACCTAGTATATTAGTGGTATCTTCATCCACTAATAATATGTGCCAGTTCTGATGAATAATGTTTTTGAACTTATCAGTATCCATTGTGTATGGTAGAACCATGGATGTATAAGGTAGTTCTTTACTTTTATTCTCTAAATGTTCACCTACTACTCTCTCCGAGTAGTATGGTCTAGCTTTCCCTCTTCTTTCCTTATACACATTCGGATATACTTTATTAATTCCTTGTTTACATTACCCCCTACTCAAGAATCCTGTTCTTAAATTACAAAGTTCATTTTCATAAACTTCCTTTTGGCAACATAGACGTGATACTCTCATTGCCTGTGTGGTTCAAAATGTGGAGATGGATCCAAGACTGGTGGACTGTCAAAATGCAGCGGGTAGCAACTGACAGACTATGATGAAAAAAGCCAGAAACTAGTAAGGTATGGCATGGTACCATGATCAGTGGTACTTAGAATAGCTGCACCTGATGGGGTATTTGGGGGTGTAGAGTACCATCTTGCTTTCATCTAGTGCAGACGTGCAGATGTGTTTTTGAATCAGAATCACATTTCTGATGCCAGACATTTTGTGTTTCCCAACTGAAAAAAATCAGGACTTTTAAAGTAACTTTTTGCATGAGAGCTATAACACCCCCATGTGAGGGAGTTGCCATCATATCCCCTACTTCAAAATCTTCTACTTCTGAGGTCACTGCAACTCAGAGAAGGGAGTAAATTAGGAGACTCCACTTTCACAGTTTTGGTGATTTGCAATTAAGTGCATCAGCATTTCAAGGAGCCCAGAAGTGTACTGCAATAATGCCATTCAATAAGGTATTTTTGTTAAAATGTGTTTTATTAAACTTTCTAAAATGTTTACAAGATATAACATGATTTTAAAATATAATAAAATGAGTAAATTGAAACAAAATGTTTAAAAATGAAATGACAAAGTGACTATTTACCGTATATACAAAATGCCTGAGACCAAATTATTAATAATTAATGCAAGACAAGAATACAAATGCTAAAAATAAATTAAATTCCCCCCTGACTCAATAGAGCCTAATACAGCTGCCCCCCATCCAGTTGCACCTAAAAAGAAAAAAACCTCAACAGTAGCATACCTCAGCCTTCAGTTTCTGAACCTCAATTAGGTATTTTCAGTTCTTGAGAGCTTCAGTGTGAAGCTAGATTAATTATATATGAAGATGTATTCTTTTTTAAGAAAAGGGCATAATAGAAGGGATACAATTTGGCACTGTGAAGGAAGAGGCATACAGAGAAGGAAAAATGTTAGTGCGTGTATTAAATTTTAAATATTCTTTCATCTCATGATGGATCCTGGGTGTTTTTCATTTGACTTCTGGTGGTTTACTTCCTGCTAAATATGAAAAATGCTATCATGGCAAAGTCTAGAAAGTTCCATTCTTTGTAGAATGATCTTTTATGAAATTAGGAACTTATGCTTAATATAGAAAGTCATAAACAGAGAGTCAGGAGATCTTGGTTAGCAGAGTTAATACTGTGGTGCTTATTTTTAATTGGTCAGTGGTTCTACAGTTATTACAATAATGCTGCTTTTAATCAGAAAAGATATACCCCAGGATTCAGCAAGCTCTGCACTGTGTGCAGGAATAGTGCAAGAGCTGCTGCACACAATATGGCCAACTAGCAATCCAGGAATGAGCTCCCAGGACGTGCACGAGCACTCCTACACTTTTCCTGCATGGGCACAGTTCCTGTATGCTAATTACCCCATTTAAGGTCCAAAATGCTTGGTGCTGACTAGATCCAACCAAAGGAAAACAGTCCAGGCAATCAAATAAGAAAAAACCTCCAGAAGGATACTGCTGTCACCTATGCCAACCTTGTTCTCTCACATTGGGAGGGTCATTATATTTACAATCATCCCCAATGGTGGCCATTTGTCAGGCTATATAAACGTTATATGGATGATGTTTTTATCCTGTGGACAGGGGATGAAAAATCAATGGATTGTTTTGTGGATTACCTCAATTCCACCACTTCATTTTTTAGATTCACAAAGGTTGCCTCCCGGGACAGATTAGATTTTTTGGATGTCCTAATTACACAAACCAACACTGGATTCACCACAGGTTTGTATAGGAAGGATTGCTGGAAGAACACGCTGTTAACTTTTGACAGCATGCATCCTCGATTTACTTTCCCAGGTGTCATTAAGGGACAGGTAAGCAGAATATCGAGGATCTGCACTGATGAATCTAGTTTTGAAGGGGAAACCAATAGGTTAAAAAGCTTCCTACAGGATAGGGGATATCAGGGACAGATGGTGGATAGGACCATTTCTACCAGTAAAGCCAAAAGGGGCACTGACTATAAACCATGGCTACATTCTAGTAAATCAGTGGCGAAAGTGGGTAGAATAGAAGGACATCCCCTTAAAATGACTTTTACCTATAGTAGCAATATACAGGACATCACCAACATAGTTAAAAGGAATTGGAATGTCCTTATCAGTGATGATAAGGTCAAAGATATTGTAGGTCTGGCCCCTATTTTTGGCTATAGGAAAAACAAAAATTTAAAGGACATCTTGTGTAGGGAACGCACTATGCCTGAAAGGGCTTTTACAAAACAAGTTGGTAGCGCACCCTGTGGAGCTTGTAAAGCTTGTCCTCACCTTAATAGGGGTACACTGTTTAAGCACCACACTACAGGTAGGACCATAGAATTGAAAGCTAGGGCAACTTGTAGGACGAAGAACATTGTATATCTGGCTGAGTGTAGTTCTTGCCCATGTTTTTATGTGGGCAAGACTAACAATATGTTTAAGGTGAGATTGTTACAGCATTTATCAGCCATTAGAAATGGTGATGTTCATAATGCCCTATTTAGGCATATCAGTGAGTTTCCCACACATGCTTTTACATTTAGGGCTATAGTCAATATCACATTGAATAAGAGAGGGGGCGATATAAAATTACAAACAGAACTTGCTGAGTCTAGGTGGATCATTGAACTTATGGCTCATAGATGGCCGGGTCTAAATGATGTCGTACCTATGAAACCCGCCCTTAGAAATAGGCGGGTTTTTTACTGATTTTGATTGGTTTAGATTTGTTTGAAATATAGTCCTAGGATGATTATACTTTGTCTGATGAAGGGTAACACCCGAAAGCGCTAACACCTTCTCTATCTGTTTTTTGGATTTTAACTTTTGTCTTGGTTTTAATAAAGACCTTTTATACGACAGCAGTATCCTTCTGGAGGTTTTTTCTTATTTAATTACCCCATTTGCAGGTGAAAACAATGCAAATGAGGTGAATTAGTGATCCAGGAAGCAGGCACGCGTCTCTGCAGGAATAGAGTAACCTGCAAAAATGTATTCGGTTACTAACTGAATACATTTCTTTACAAAACGGAGACATGACAGCTCCAAAGAAAGCATGTATTCAATGTAGTAGGCATACCAATGGTCAAATATATGGCCATTGGCATGGTAAATAGTTGCAAAATTATAAAAAAAATAACTTTTCTTTTTTTTTTTTTTTTTTGGAGGATTTCTGCCGATTAAGCGTAGGGCAGTGGTGTGCAAATGGGATCGGCCCGAAAATAAGAAAAAAAGATGAAAATAAGCTTTTAAACCAAAATCAGCATTCTGCCATAATAAGACAACAATACCATGGAACAGTGGTTGCTAAGGGGGAAGGCTGAGTGTCAGTTTAGTAATCATGCATTAGCAGTCAGTTTTATGCAAATGAGGGTATTGATACTGAATCACAGATTTCCCCTCACTGTTAGCTTGCACCCAACTATGTAGGTGCAGCAACACCATGGTATAAGCATAAGAGGTAGATGACCTCATAAGGGGGAGTGTCATGCATGCTGTAAGCTTATTGGAGCTCTGTGGCTCGTGTTTGCCCTTAGCTAAGCACAGCTAAGGAAGGGGTGTGTGTCTGAGGCTGCCTAGCAGTGTTGACATTGCCTAAATGGGTGTGTGTGTGCTGAGCACCAGGGTTTAAACAAAAAAAAAAAAAAAAAAACAGGAAATATCAGCTCCATGGGCAGCAGTGGTGGTGCAGAGGTTAGTGTTGCCGCCTCACAACAACAGGTTCTCTGGGTCAATCCTCGGCTAGGGTGCCTTCTGTGCGGAGTCTGCATGTCCTCCCTGTGGTCACATGGGTTTACTCTGGGTGTTCCGGTTTCATCCCACATCCCAAAGACATGCTGTAGGTGGGTTGGACACTCTAAATTGGCCCTAGGTGTGAGTGTGTGCATGTGTGTGCCTTCTGTGGAGGGTTGGATGCTGGGCTGGCAACTTGACACCGTAAAACTCCACTGCCAATCATGAGCAGACAGGTGATCCACTGTGGTGACCCCTAACCGGGAAAAGCTGAAATAAGAAGAAGTTCACATCAGAGCACTGGGTATGTGTGGCGCACCTCTGGGCTTAAACGGGAAGGCAATGGGAAGGGAAAACAGCAGTAGGAAGACAATCAAGGAGAACTAGCATAGCTGGCAGGTGAAATGTATCAGGACCAGGCAATTACACAGGCAGCAGCCCAGCTCAGCACACTACTATAAACTATGCAAGCACCTTTCACTCTGGTTTTTCCCACAAACTCTACACCACTGGTGTACACAAATGGGGAAAATTTACCTGACAAAACTAACAAAATGATAGGGGCTGCTGTTGCTCTCATACATCAATATGTGGATTAGGCTGAGGGTGATGAGGATGAGAATGCTGATGACCAACCCACAGTGAGGAGAAGAGTGTACAGACCCAGGGTAACCTACCAGGGGCTACATATCTGGTGGAGCCTTACAGTGCTCTCCAGCTACATGTACACATATTTTCATTGTATGTGCCATGCTGCACAATATGATCCTGCGGAAACAGCTGCAGCAGGAACAGCATGGGGCAGGGCCACACAACCCCCCCACCATTGCCAAGGCCAGCACAGGCACAGAGTAACTCAGTGGAGGAACAACCTGAACCTGCCCATGTAGGCAGAAGGAGGAGTGCTTAGTAAGCCCAGGCTTTGGCAAAGAGGCAACGCATAGCACATACACTGACACAGTAGGAACCCAGGGAATGACACTTCTCCCTGACTCGCACATACAGTAAAAGGGGTGCCAAACATGACACTACCTGTGCTTTACCATGTATAGGGAGTGTACTATGTGCATCCGACATAACCAGCCCACCAGCACCATCCTCAATACTGGCACAGCCACAAGGTAAGTCACTCTTCCTATCAGTTGCTGAATGGAGTAGTATGTTCTGCTTGTTGCATCTATGGTATGGATGTGAACATGCAAGGGAATCGGGTGGCTGAATGGGATGGCAGCAGATAGTGAACACCTATACGGGCAGCATGAAATCCATAACAAATACTGATGTCAACAAAGTAAGTAGTACTAGACAAGGTGACAAATCCCACTGCAGTACATGTGGTGGCCCAATGGCCCTATGGACACACACATGCATGTCAGTGAGGCTAACATACCCAACAACAGTCTCGGCCAGCAGGATAGGTGTAGATGACCATAAAGAAAGGCTGTGCTAAGGCCTCTAACTAATGACAATGGAGAACAGCCCCCCTCCAGACCTACACAGACAGATTACAACAGGGCAGGCAAGTGTATGTTAGTTCTGAAGGGTAAGAAGTCTGAAACTGAAACTGAAATGTAGGTCAATAAAACCTAAGATCTGTACTCTACTGATATGCCTCTAGTCTGCATGATAGGTCAGAATACAAAACGAAATGGAAGTCAACAGAGTGCCTGAAATACCAGTACAGTCATAGCAAATGTTTACAGTTGTCAGGTGTGCCCCCCCCCCCCAATCCTATGTAGAAATGCAGTAACACGTACGTGTGGGTTTAATAACAGTGGAGTACAGACTACCTGAGCTGGCCCAATTTACAGGATAGATAGATTGTTGCATGTGTACAATATGCAGGGCTCTGTGTGTTAGGTTGTTGTGTGTTGTATATTGTGTGGAAGTAGTCAGCATGTAGGCATGGAGGGTTGTGTCACAGTAGCTTATGGCCAGTACTGTTGATGACAGGGCCATGTTCTGACAACTGCAGTGGCAACCACAATGCATCCCAGCAAGACCAATTCAACAGTCATCCATACTCATTGTTCAGATGTCAATATCTGTCACCATCTGAAAGATGGACATGCCATGAATGTGGGTCCAGACATACACACAGTACACAGCTGGAAGTACCCTAGACAGAGTATATAAAATATAACCGTCAACTGCACACACATGTGGAATTGTACATACAGGTTAGCAGCACATTAGTTGTCTGTGTAGTATGGAATACTGATGTAGTCTGGCCAGTCAGTGGCAGACCACAAAAGGCACAGTCATGAAGTAATGAGAGATTGCCTGTCTCCCCGCACAAGGCAGCATAAGGGGAATGTCCCATGTATATCTGTGAGTCAGAGGCAAGAAGCTGCCATATGACACATGTACTCAGCTTACCCCACCATCAGCCCCAGGTTTATCACAGGTCATATCCCTGCTGTTGGGAATGAGTACAGTATGACCCCCACTTCTGTATGGGAATACTCACAGAATTCACCATGCTGAAGAGGTGTCCCATGCAGGTGTGTCCCGTGCTGTAAGCAGCACCCTGTCAGCATCCAGAACAATGGATTTAATATGGACAGAAACTATTGCCATTAACACCTCACACACTTACCCTGTCACCCCAGGGGAATCCAGTGGCTCACAGCCTGGGACTGTAGGAGTGCCAGAATGCACTGGCCTGCTACAGATGGCCTGCATCACTACCAAATGCCCTACAGTCCTCTGTCAAAGGCCTGTGCCTCACCCATACTGACAATGTATGTTATATCATGGTGTCCCAACTAACAACATAACACAGTCCACAGAAAAATGCAAGGCAATGTCGACAAATCCCAGTAGCATGCCCATCGTGTCATACTGCATGAATTGTGGAACAAACCCTAAATACCACTAGGATGAAGGGACAACTATAAGGGTACTTCTCAGATATTGCATAATGTTAGGAAGAGGATAGAATAACAGAGTGTGGGGGGGTGTAGAAGCATGGACGCCATGGAGTGTGTAAAGTCTGAAACTCTGATGTGTGCCCATACTACACCTGCCTGCAAACCCAGTAATAGGTAGCTACAAACCCGCTTGTAAACCACAATGTAAAGGGGAACTGACCAGATATATGAGCCCTGCTTCTGGGTAACCTGGGTGAATCTGTACAGCTGATAGGTATGGCCACAGCAGGGTATTGCCATTCTGTTATGTCGATAGATGTACAAGCAGCGGATCCTCAGCCTCCACAGTACCAAGGTGCTGGACCATTTACACAGACCCATCAGCAAGTGTCTGTAGCTACCCTTCCAGAAAGGCATGAGTGTGCAAGAATATGTAGGCTGCAGACCACAATACTGGACACAGCTTCATTCATCTTGTATTTCCCAGGAAATAATTGTGAGCAAACAAGTATATCTGTCAGTAGCTGATGATATAATACATCACAGTTTAAAACAGTACATATGTCTGAATATCTCTGCTAGCTGTAACACAAGCAGCACAGACACAATAGTTACAGTATCCCACTATCTTTCGCCCATTGTGACTCCATATTGTCAACCTATCTACAGATATCCTGGAAAAACAGGTTGCTAGCTGTAGGTGTGGAACACAAAATCCTGCACTGGAGTACAACCTACCTGTGATGGATTCACACACTCAATACAAAAGTTCATACTGGGCATGCTCCTTCACTTAGAGAAATGAAGCCCATATCAGACAACAACAGTGGACTGTACATATCTGTCAGTCTTGGATGTCTGTGCACATACACCACATTGTACACCATTCATGCTTTGCACACACATTGGATAGAAACAGTCACACATATCCAAGGCCAACGCAATATAATAGGTCAAACATGCACACACACAGATGTGGGGAAGAGAGAGGCAGAAAGTGACAAAGAGATTGCCATCATGAGGCCTGTCCCACCCACCACACATCCAATTGGCCAATATCACATTATGTGCCAATGTCAATCACTGTATACATTTGCTTTTGCTAGCCCTCAGCCCTATAGTGTCTGTGGTGCTTCTGATAACTGTGTAACATGTTAGTACAAATCAGTATTCATCTAACATTTGTATACCCAGTCCTGGCAAATGTAAAGTTGTGTGTGACTGAGTGCTGTGTGTGTGTTTCCAGAGGAATGGTTTATGGCCCATTCACATACACTGCACTTCTCATAGCCCATGTTAGCACTCATGCTCTTGTCAGTCACCTTGAAATATCCCTTTGGATAAGGGCCATCCCTATAAGCTCCGTGGCATGTGCAATAACTGTGTAATGCTATAGGGTAACATACTAATTAGGTAGGAGTTCTCATCCCAGACATGGCAACTGTGAAACTTTGTGTGTGTGTGTGTGTGTGTGTGTGTGTGTGTGTGTGTGGGTGGGGGGGCAATTAATGATTCTGTGGCCATTCACAGACACTACACCTCCCATTGCCCTACTTTAGCAAGCCTGCTGATGTCTGTCATCTTGAAATACTCCTTTGGACAAGGGCTAGCCATATAAGCTCCGTGGCATGTGCGATAACTGTGTAATGCTATAGTGTAACATACTAGTTAGGTAGGAGTTCTAATCCTAGACATGGCAACTGTGTGTGTGGGTAGAGATTAATGATCTTGAGGCCATTCACAGTCACTACACCTCCTATTGCCCTACTTTAGCAAGCCTGCTGATGTCAGTCACATTGAAATACCCCTGTGGACAAGGTCTATCCCTATAAGCTCTGTAGTGTGTGCCATAAATGCAGAACAATGTAGTAGCAGTAACTATACAGGCATGGGTTTGAATCTCATCTGTGGCAAGTATTTGTGTGTGTGTATATATGTATGTGTGTACTTCAAAGATTTTGGCCCCATTTACACCCAGTACACATCCCAGAGCCTGACTTTAGCAGTCCTGCAGATATCATCCACCCTAGAAGTACCTGTTGCCAACCCTAAATCATGTCAGGTCAGTGGTGCATGTGGTAAATGCGTAACATAGTGGTCCGTAAAGGTTGTTAGATAGAGGTTTGAACCTCATCCCTGGCAAATGTAAATGTGTGATTAGGGTAAAATTATTTTTGGGATCTCTCACCCACTACATCACCCAATGCCAGTATTTACAAGGCCTGGTGATGTTCCTCACCTTAGAAGTACCTTGGGACAACATCCATCCTATAAGCTCCGTGGCGCATGCGATAAATGCGGTACACTGTAGTAGCAATACATAGCTAGGTAAGGGTCTGACTCTCAGTACTGGCAAGTGTGTGTGTGTGTGTGTGTGTGTGTGTGTGTGTGTGTGTGTGTGTGTGTGTGTGTGTGTGGGTGTCTGTCATCAGTATTCTGTGTGGAAATTGCTGTGATTGTGTAATAACTGGATGCATTGTGGAGCGGGTTTTGCTAAATTATTATATTGAGGACCTAGTATATGTCACAATGTCCACCTTACAAGAACAACAGACGTCAAACACCAGAGAGGCTGGTGTCGACAATCCATAGTCCAAGATGTGATATTATGGATTGGTGAACAATATAGGCAACCTTTGTATTACTCAGAGAACACTCTCCACCCATGTCTCATACACAAACACACTTGGCTAGGCAACAACCATATATTGGTAGTTCCCTGCATATTGCCTCACAGATAGTAACCACGGTGTGATTGCAGTGCACTACATGCCTGTTGATCACAACAGTGCCACTGACTTCAGAAAGTACTGTGATGTGTTACATCTGACTGAGTGTGTGTTATCCAGCAAGTAAAAGGACATGGGACCCTTTCCATCCCTATAGTAGGCAAATAAATGCTTACAGTGGTCCTTTTGCTGTGTTCCCCACTGGACACCTGCAACAACTGTAGAGTCTGCAAATGTAACCCCACAAAGGCAATACCATGCCTTATACACATTCTGTGTATGGACATACTCTACTAACTCCACTGAATACCTGTATCATGCTGTCAATGTAGGTGCAAGCACAACCTCAGTTCCATAGCCAGGTCTCCCCAAATGAGTTCAGGAATGCTACATCAGAAGATAATCTGTACACACAACATGCCCCAGAGACCTCAAGTACACTTGCACATGTCAAAGAACATGCGTGTGGGACGTGCACAACCCAGACACTGTCCATGTTATGGAATATAGATCACATACATGGGAAGCAGTGCACATCACTGGCCACCCACAATAGTAACCCAGATGAGTGGATGGTGAATACAATACCCACCTGTGGGGACCACTCCAGGGACTACACCCCTGAGCTACACTGGAGACCATTGTCATGTGGCCTGATGCCAAGGTATTCCCTTGGCCTAGCCTTGTACAGTCTTCAGGCCCATTCACCTACTACACACTTGTGAAGCAATGAACCTATGTGTCTCAGGCAAGTGTGTGTGTGTGTGTGTGTGTGTGTGTGTGTGTGTGTGTGTGTGTGTGTGTGTGTGTGTGTGGAGAATAATGATTTGGAAGCCATTCACAATCACAACACCTCCCATTGCCCTACTTTAGCACGCCTACTGATGTCATTCACCTTGAAATAACCCTTTGGCCATGTATCAGCCATATAAGCTCTGTGGTGCTTGTGATAACTGTGTAATACTGTAGTGTAGCAAACTAGTTAGGTAGGAGTTCTATTCCTGATCCTACCAACTGTGATGGTGTGTGTGTTTCCCTGAGAGAGAGTGTGTGTGTGTGTCTTCATTGACACCTGCTTTTGTGGACATTCACACATACTGCACTTTCCTTATCCCTCCTTTAGCACTGTTGCTGCTGTCACTCACCTTCAAAGATACCTTTGGACAGCTTTCCAACATGTAAGCTCTGTGGTGCGTGCAATAACTGCATAACACTTTAATAGCAATCCATAGTCAGGTAAGAGTATGAAACTCAGGACTGTTAAGTGTGTGTTTGTGTGTGTGTGTCATCAGTATCCTGTGTAGGTGTTGGGGTGATTGTGTAATGACAGGATCCATTGCAGTGTGGGTTTTGCTACATCATTATATTGGGAACCTATATGTCCCATTGTCCACATTACAAGGCCAACAGTTTTCAAACACTGTAGAGGTTGTTGTAGACAATCCTTAGCCATAAATGTGTACAGCCATGTGCAATTACTGTGTGACAGTATGGATTAGTAAACAATATAGGCAATCATTATAATACCCACATACCACTCTCCACCCACGGATCATACACAAACACGCTTGGTGCTTACTCTCTTACTTCCTTCCTTTCTTACATTGTCTCTGTCTCTTTTCTCTCTCTCTCTCTCTCTCTCTCTCATGTGGAAAAGTACATCTGTTTTGCATAGGCAGCAACTTGAGTTTTGTAAGTAATGCTCATGATCAGCTGATGGCCTGTGCACGAACTGCAGTCCACCACTTGCTAATTGCATGTGGAACAGCTGTGGTATCATTCCTATAGCCAATTACAGGGAAACACACTACTATAACTAAGCACTTCATGTGGGTGTTGACCCTTTTCCTTCACTGTGAGCAGGACTTCATGTGGTTGTTTGACAAATAGCATCAGAGAGGGTAGTTGGAAATACCTCTTACAATGTGCATTGTGGAGACAGGCCAACAAACAGGAGGGGGATGTTCCAGACATGGGGACAGAATGCAAGTTTTTCTGTTATACATTTGAAGTAATGTTGGTTTAACAGTTGTTGTGTGGAGATGGCTGTTATACATGATTTAAAGTCTGGCATGACAGTGTTATGTGGTTGAGGAAACTCTGCAGACTGGCCAGAGTTTGGAGGCTTACATGCATTGTGTTACTTACACATTTCCTATCTTTAGAACTGCAGTAGCATATTCTGATGATTGCAGTCAGTACATGGTGACATCCGTATGAGTTACTGACTTCATATCCCTCAGAAGAGATATGTCACAACAAACCCTGTTACACCAGGAAATTTCTCAGTTTATCACAGCAATATGTCAATATTAGCCTTGTGTTAGCCTCCATCCCCCAAATCTGTCACCCTTTGTCCATATGTCATGCGGTAAGAGGTGCATATGCACAGTACATCATTATTTATTAACATCATACCTGATAACAAGCCACTGAGATATCAGACTGTTAGACATGTTATGTATAGTAGGCCTTATATTTGAGGACAAAACCTGGACATTCTGTTGTAGTATGTACAGTAGTGAGGTCTGTGTACTTATGGTGATTGTTGACAGAGTGTGTATTGTGAATATGTTACTTGGCCTGTGTACAGACTGTGGCAGATGTCATTGTTCTTGGTCCTGTTCTGTCTGATGTTGCATGCTGCTCCAGTTTGTGGTACCCATCAGCGTACATGTTTGTAGGGCCAGACTGACATATGTCCCATACCAGAGTCAGGCATCAGATTACACTGTGTATTGGCCCAGTATATGTAGAGTTACTGTGTGAGTGGCACATACAAAAGTGGTTTTGTTCACACAGTCCATATACTGTAATATTAATTAGGCTTACCATAATGTGACTGTCACTGTGTTCAGATTGGTTGTGGGTATGCACTTTCACACTGGTGTCTGTTACTCCGTACTGTTACATACCTATAGTGCCTGCTATATTTGCAAGTACATGTGTATTCCCCCATAGGAAACTTGGGTCAGTGTTGCGGCATTCTGTCTGTAGTTTGCACAGTGCTTTGTGACATGACTAGCACCTCAGTATATTTACCTAGTATGATGTTATGTCCAGATATTTGTCAGATGTACTGTTGCCTTGCCACGATAACTGTTGTATATTTCTGACAATGCAGTGGGATGCTGTAAAGATGTATGTCACTAACTAGTGGGAAGTATGTGGGCTTGGGACCTCTGCTCCTCTGGTTAATATGTGTTAGGACAGACAGGAGTGTATGAATGCATAAATTGTTTGAGCTTATCTATTCCAGTATTTTTGTGATATCCCCATTTACGTGGCTGTAAACATCCACTTTGTCAGACTTGGTCCACACGCCTTGCACTAAGGATTTCTGTGTATACCTCTGGACTGACCAGATTGTGTCAGACTGTCCACGTTTGTTGGTCATATCTCTGCTGTATTCCACAAGATCATTACTGTGATTTGTGTGGTACTTCACTATGATGATCTTATGATGTCTGTCAGTAACTGATGGCATACATGTCAGTATCAGACTTCCCACACATGTCTGTTAACACAACCCCTGTTACTGTAGCAAAATTCTACATTTATACCTGCAATACTTACATGACATCCCCTTGCACTAAGAGGCCGTGACTATTGTTGCTGAGGTATGACTCCACTACATGTTATGGGCATATGTTATATATATGTATGTATATATATATATATATATATATATATATATATATATATATAAATATATATATATATATATATATATATATATATATATATATATATATATATATATATATCTATATAAGAAACCAACGTGCCCTTAGTAGCCGAGAGTAATGTCCAAATAGGCGTTAAAAACCTATATCAGTCGCTGGTGTGACAAATACTTCAATGGATAACAAAATATCAAAGATATATAAAAATATATGTCCAAGTCACGGTGCCTCAAAATAGAACAACCGCAAATACACACTGGAACATGGCATCCAATAAAAGCCAGAATGCAGCGTTGCAAAATGTAGGCACTTACAATGTTCCAAAGTTCACGTAATACATTTTACTGGCTGTTCCACTATAAAATAACCATTCGGTTCAAAAAATAGATGCTTCAAAGGTCCAGGTATTGATATCCCACATATGCGGAAAAAATAAGCGTTTCAATATTTAAAAACAAGTTTATTCGTGAGCGCTTTCGCGGGTAGTAAACGCCGCTTCATCAGACAAACAGAAATCAAAAGAACAAATCCACATTTAAAATACTTGATAACCAATCAACACTAGTGTGGGCGTTGACATTAAGAACTAAGTTTCTTCAGACTACGTATGCACAGAACGTGCATACATCCAATATATAAATGTTCACACTAAAACTATAAAAACATCCATAATTGAGCAGAATAGTTCAAATAGAACTATTAGTGTGGACATTTAAGCATCCACATTTACTTTATAAAAACTATTAGATATAGAGTTAATGTACCAAATGCACAAAAGAGTACATATAGATGCGGACCATTTTTACTACCATTTACACTGGATGATGCATGACAGTATCACAAAATTAAAAATATATATAAAGCATTTATATGAGACATGTATAAAACAAAATATAACATATTAACCCTACCTAATCTAAACAAATCTAGACAGTGTATATTCAAAGAAATATAAATAATCATATAATAAACAAAACATTCCTGTAACCTAAAATCTAATAAATACATACATTTAAACATTTAAGCATCCACGTTTACTGTGCAAAAACTAATGAATATAGGGTTTAAACTATTTTTTAGTATATACTTGAATATACCAAATGCACAGATGAATACACATAAATGGGAACAATTTATATTCCCAAATATTCTGAATGGTGCATGACAGTATCACATAATTAATAATACATATAAGACAAAATATAACTCATCGGTCCTAACTAATTTGAACAGAGCTGAACAATGTATGTACAGGGGATATAAAATTCATAGCATCCTGTAACTTTATAAAAATATATTATATTATGAACTACTTATGTAGGTATATGGAAAATATTGCTAGGAGTAGAAATATGTATAGCCAAATACTACAACTAAGTAAAAATTGAGTGAAAATGGGTAGGACCACTGGAATAGAACACCTATTTCAATAATATATTATTAAAACTAGAAATGTATAATCAAATACTACAACTGAGCAAAAATTGGTATAACCACTGAAATAAAATATCTATTTCAAGGTTCTTCCTTTTAGATGTGACTTTATGGATAGGACCTCATTCAGCCCATTGTTTCTATGAGCAGCAAGTCTGCAAATCCAACCTAGCTCAGCTTGCTCTGTAAGATTATACAAATTGCCACACCTTGGACTTATGTCAAGCACTTGTATAACCTGAAACAAAAAGGAATGTGATGGTCGTTTACTCAGCGTATGTTTAGCTAAGGCACTACACTCTTCCTGCCTATTCAGGCAGTATCCATGATCACGTATTCGTTCCCTGAGGGATCGATTCGTTTTTCCTACATAAAAGGAAAAGCATGTCACGCAGTGAGCTATATATATAACATTCCTGGTTGCACAATTACTGTCATAGTTAATCGTCCAAAGGTGTCCCGTGTCCGGATGCTTAAAATAGCGTGACTGATCAATGTAGTCACACTGCGGACAATTACCACATTTACTAGTTCTTTCAAAACCTGTTCGTGATCGAACCAGCTTATTAGTGGCCCCACATAGATGTTGTTTAAGATTAGACAAATTGCTGTAGGTAAATGATGGAGATTTCCCGACCAAGCCTGCTATCTTTTTATCCGCTGTCAGGATGTTCCAATTGTTACTAATCGCTTCATGTACAAAAGATAATTTACCCCCAAATGGTATCACTATACTAACTGGTCGAAAAGCTGACGACTGACTCTGGGTAGCATTAATCTCTGCTGGGTCTGAAAAATAGGGTTTGGCCCTTGTATGTCTAAGATCATCCATCCCACTATACACTCTATTGATTTCTGAAATAGTGTAGCCCCTACTAATAAGACCATCACGTAACGTGCCCAAATCCTTCCTATATTTCTCCTCTTGGGTGGATAGGCGTGAAACTCTCATCGCCTGCCCTTTTATTATGTTATTAAAGATACGTGGATTATGCATACTGTCACGATGGAGGTAAGCTGGCCTATAACACGGCTTGTGATGCATACTTGTGTCAATATGATATCCTTTCCTAGACACATTGACATCCAAGAAGTCAATGTTCTCTGCAGAGTATTTAATAGTGAATTTCAAAAAACCACTACAAGAATCGAGCCATCGATGGAACTCCTCCAATTCAATTATTGACCCCTTCCAAATAAGGAAGAGGTCATCCACAAACCTCTTATAGAATGCTACATGTTGACTAGGTACTATAAACCGATCCTCAAAGGTCGCCATGACGATGTTAGCATAGCTGTTAGCACAGTTAGTGCCCATGGCGACCCCCTTCACTTGTCTGTAGCATTTGTTACCATATAGGGAAACATTATTGTCAAGGACAAGTTCCATGAGTGACTCTATACATTCAATAGTATTTCTAGATAGACCTGAGTATTTGTATAAAAATTCTTCCAAATAACTTAAGCCCTCTTGGTTAGGAATACTAGTGAACAATGAAGTGACATCCATGGTCACAAATATAAAATTATTCATGTCCTGGTTGGTTAAAGGAACAACAAATTCATACAGATCTCTCAGGAACTGTTCCGTATCTTGTAGTATAGTCAGGGAAGATTCCATGTATGGTTTCAATTGTTGATCCAAATATATTGAGATTGGTTCTGTCAACCAACCCGACCCAGCTACTATAGGTCTAAGATCTGGATGTGAAATATTTTTATGGATCTTGGGGAGGCCGGAAATAGTGGGTATTATAGGATATTCCACTGTCATATACCTATGGAGGTCATCAGAGATGGCACCTTCCATTCTTAGTTCATCTAACGTATGATCAATTTGTTGTTTCATATTATACACAACATCTGTTGTTATATTTATATATGCACCATCATCTAACATGCTGGCCATTTTTAAATTATAGTATGCGGTGTCCATTACAACCACCGGTCCCCCCTTATCCGCTGGACGTATTATGATCTTGTCATTAGACTTCAAATTATGGAATGCTTGGATTTGAGCCCTAGTCATGTTATTTTCATAAATATGATTACTAAGGGAGAAACCATTATAAAGGTAATTTTCCACAGCCTGTATAAAAATCTCAACATTAGAGTTCATTGGTGGCATGAAACAACTCTTATTCCTACATGGCCTGAAATCTTTAACCTGATTATTGTCAAACAGTAATTTTAGACATATATTTCTTGCAAATAATCTAATGGCAATGATAATCTGTGCCAAGTCCAAGTTGGAAGCTGGAACATAAGACATACCTCTATTTAACAATTCAATTTCAGATTCAGATAAGATGTAACTGGATATATTACATACCAGTGTATTCATGTCCAAAATTTTTTGTAAAGTTTGCTGATGGACATGTGACAAGTCCTTCTTCTTCACCACATGATTGCTGTCGTTCTCGATAGAACGTTTTCGATTGAGTCTTATGGGAAAAGGAGCATCGATAGGATTATGCTTTTCAACCTTATCCAATTGTATCTTTCTTCTTACTACACTGGCCAGGCCCATGTTGCTGGTAGGTTGATTAGATCCAGTGTCAGTAGTGTTCAAAGTAGAAGTACCTTCCATCACCATATCATTAGGGGTTGTATACACCGAGGGAATGTTATTGTTCACAGGTGATACAACAGAGACATCGCTGTCTGTATGTATGCCCGTCACATGGGTGGCGGATGCTCCTTGAACTATATCATCATTCTTCGAGATCATAGGATCATGAAGGGATCCAATGGGAGGATGTGGCCTGTTGTTGATGTAAGGAGCCCTATGTGAAGAGCCCCTTGTCACTTGGGCCTCTCTAGGATAGGATGGACGTCTCGGGTGCACCGGTCGCGGACCACTTGCTTCAGATGAATGTTTAGGCCAAACGAACACATGTTGTTCAGAGAAATCTTTCATATCACGTAGTATTTTCTTCCTTTTTGTAGATAACAGATTATTTTCATACCGATCAACCCTTTCCATTAAATCATGCATAAAGAGTTCAGAATGAGCCTCTCCATTCAGGGAGGTCAATTTGTCCTGGTTAGTATAGACAAACTCTTTACACTCATTCTCCATTGGAAGGAAAAAATCAATCAGTAACTGAATGTATGCCCGACTGGCATTTAAGTTGATCTGTTGCCACTTCTGCAACAGGACAGGATACGTATTCCCATAGGTAGGCATATTGAGAATACGCAAACCCCTAGGAACAATGCCTTTAATTAGGCAGGCCTCCATGTGATGTCTTTGTGCCTTTAGGCGCTTAAACCTATATAGGTTGTTCTCAATCTCCCTCTGTAATGACTTTACAGCAACTTCATTGATTGAGTCCTGCTCCACTATGTCCAAAAACACCTCACCTTCCAATTCTACCAATGGATTGGTGTCCAGACTCATCATTTCTTTGAGTCGTTTAGAAAACGTAGAACCATTGTTCGTAGGCCCCTTGTTACTCTCAGCCCCTTCCATGGTATTATGAAAACTATGTGTTGAAACCTCCAGATACCCACGTAGATATATAAGAAACCAACGCGCCCTAGTAGCCGAGAGTAATGTCCAAATGGGCGTAAAAAACCTATGTCAGTCGCTGGTATGGCAAATATTTCAATAGGTAACAAAATATCAAAAGATATATAAAAAATATATGTCCAAGTCACGGTGCCTTAAAATGGAGCAACCGCATATACACACTGGAACATGGCATCAAATAAAAGCCAGAATACAGCGTTGCAAAATGTAGGCACTTACAATATTCCAAAGTTCACGTAATACATTTCACTGGCTGTTCCACTATAAAATAACCATTCGGTTCCAAAAAATAGATGCTTCAAAGATCCAGGTATTGATATTCCACATATGCGGAAAAAATAAGCGTTTCAATATTTAAAAACAAGTTTATTCGTGAGCGCTTTTGCGGGTAGTAAACGCCGCTTCATCAGACAAACAGAAATCAAAAGAACAATCCACATTTAAAATACTTGATAACCAATCAACACTAGTGTGGGCGTTGACATTAAGAACTAAGTCTCTTCAGACTACGTATGCACAGAACGTGCATACATCCAATATATAAATGTTCACACTAAAACTATAAAAACATCCATAATTGAGCAGAATAGTTCAAATAGAACTATGTAAGTGTGGACATTTAAGCATCCACATTTACTATATAAAAACTATTTGATATAGAGTTAATATACCAAATGCACAAAAAAGTATATATAAATGTGGACCATTTTTACTACCATTTATACTGGATGATGCATGACAGTATCACAAAATTAAAAATATTAAAAATATATATAAAACATTTATATGAAACATATATAAAACAAGATATAACATATTGACCCTACCTAATCTAAACAAATCTAGACAATGTATATTCAAAGAAATATAAATAATCATATAATAAACAAAACATTCCTATAACCTAAAATCTAATAAATACATACATTTAAACATTTAAGCATCCACGTTTACTGTGCAAAAACTAATGAATATAGGGTTGCAGGCCATGTAGGAATAAGAGTTGTTTCATGCCACCAATGAACTCTAATGTTGAGATTTTTATACAGGCTGTGGAAAATGACCTTTATAATGGTTTCTCCCTTAGTAATCATATTTATGAAAATAACATGACTAGGGCTCAAATCCAAGCATTCCATAATTTGAAGTCTAATGACAAGATCATAATACGTCCAGCGGATAAGGGGGGACCGGTGGTTGTAATGGACACCGCATACTATAATTTAAAAATGGCCAGCATGTTAGATGATGGTGCATATATAAATATAACAACAGATGTTGTGTATAATATGAAACAACAAATTGATCATACGTTAGATGAACTAAGAATGGAAGGTGCCATCTCTGATGACCTCCATAGGTATATGACAGTGGAATATCCTATAATACCCACTATTTCCGGCCTCCCCAAGATCCATAAAAATATTTCACATCCAGATCTTAGACCTATAGTAGCTGGGTCGGGTTGGTTGACAGAACAGATCTCAATATATTTGGATCAACAATTGAAACCATACATGGAATCTTCCCTGACTATACTACAAGATACGGAACAGTTCCTGAGAGATCTGTATGAATTTGTTGTTCCTTTAACCAACCAGGACATGAATAATTTTATATTTGTGACCATGGATGTCACTTCATTGTTCACTAGTATTCCTAACCAAGAGGGCTTAAGTTATTTGGAAGAATTTTTATACAAATACTCAGGTCTATCTAGAAATACTATTGAATGTATAGAGTCACTCATGGAACTCGTCCTTGACAATAATGTTTTCCTATATGGTAACAAATGCTACAGACAAGTGAAGGGGGTCGCCGTGAGCACTAGCTGTGCTAACAGCTATGCTAACATTGTCATGGCGACCTTTGAGGATCGGTTTATAGTACCTAGTCAACATGTAGCATTCTATAAGAGGTTTGTGGACGACCTCTTCCTTATTTGGAAGGGGTCAATAATTGAATTGGAGGAGTTCCATCGATGGCTCGATTCTTGTAGTGGTTTTTTGAAATTCACTATTAAATACTCTGCAGAGAACATTGACTTCTTGGATGTCAATGTGTCTAGGAAAGGATATCATATTGACACAAGTATGCATCGCAAGCCATGTTATAGGCCAGCTTACCTCCATCGTGACAGTATGCATAATCCACGTATCTTTAATAACATAATAAAAGGGCAGGCGATGAGAGTTTCACGCCTATCCACCCAAGAGGAGAACTATAGGAAGGATTTGGGCACGTTACGTGATGGTCTTATTAGTAGGGGCTACACTATTTCAGAAATCAATAGAGTGTATAGTGGGATGGATGATCTTAGACGTACAAGGGCCAAACCCTATTTTTCAGACCCAGTAGAGATTAATGCTACCCAGAGTCAGTCGTCAGCTTTTCGACCAGTTAGTATAGTGATACCATTTGGGGGTAAATTATCTTTTGTACATGAAGCGATTAGTAGCAATTGGAACATCCTGACAGCGGATAAAAAGATAGCAGGCTTGGTCGGGAAATCTCCATCATTTACCTACAGCAATTTGTCTAATCTTAAACAACATCTATGTGGGGCCACTAATAAGCCAGTTCGACCACGAACAGGTTTTGAAAGAACCAGTAAATGTGGTAATTGTCCGCAGTGTGACTACATTGATCAGTCACACTATTTTAAGCATCCGGACACGGGACACCTTTGGACGATTAACTATGACAGTAATTGTGCAACCAGGAATGTTATATATATAGCTCACTACGTGACATGCTTTTCCTTTTATGTAGGAAAAACGAATCGATCCCTCAGGGAATGAATACGTGATCATGGATACTGCCTGAATAGGCAGGAAGAGTGTAGTGCCTTAGCTAAACATACGCTGAGTAAAGAACCATCACATTCCTTTTTGTTTCAGGTTATACAAGTGCTTGACATAAGTCCAAGGGGTGGCAATTTGTATAATCTTACAGAGCAAGCTGAGCTAGGTTGGATTTGCAGACTTGCTGCTCATAGAAACAATGGGCTGAATGAGGTCCTATCCATAAAGTCACATCTAAAAGGAAGAACCTTGAAATAGATGTTTTATTTCAGTGGTTATACCAATTTTTGCTCAGTTGTAGTATTTGATTATACATTTCTAGTTTTAATAATATATTATTGAAATAAGTGTTCTATTCCAGTGGTCCTACCCATTTTTACTCAATCTTTACTTAGTTGTAGTATTTGGCTATACATATTTCTACTTCTAGCAATATTTTCCATATACCTACATAAGTAGTTCATAATATAATATATTTTTATAAAGTTACAGGATGCTATGAATTTTATATAGTTTAAATAGTTTTTATATAGTAAATGTGGATGCTTAAATGTCCACACTTACATAGTTCTATTTGAACTATTCTGCTCAATTATGGATGTTTTTATAGTTTTAGTGTGAACATTTATATATTGGATGTATGCACGTTCTGTGCATACGTAGTCTGAAGAGACTTAGTTCTTAATGTCAACGCCCACACTAGTGTTGATTGGTTATCAAGTATTTTAAATGTGGATTGTTCTTTTGATTTCTGTTTGTCTGATGAAGCGGTGTTTACTACCCGCGAAAGCGCTCATGAATAAACTTGTTTTTAAATATTGAAACCCTTATTTTTTCCGCATATGTGGAATATCAATACCTGGATCTTTGAAGCATCTATTTTTTGGAACCAAATGGTTATTTTATAGTGGAACAGCCAGTGAAATGTGTTACGTGAACTTTGGAATATTGTAAGTGCCTACATTTTGCAACGCTGTATTCTGGCTTTTATTTGATGCCATGTTCCAGTGTGTATATGCGGTTGCTCCATTTTAAGGCACCGTGACTTGGACATATATTTTTTTATATATCTTTTGATATTTTGTTACCTATTGAAATATTTGCCATACCAGCGACTGACATAGGTTTTTTACGCCCATTTGGACATTACTCTCGGCTACTAGGGCGCGTTGGTTTCTTATATATCTACGTGGGTATCTGGAGGTTTCAACACACACACATATATATATATATATATATATATATATATATATATATACATATATAAATACATATATAAATATATGTATATATATATATATATATATATATATATATGTATGTGTATGTACATGTATGTGTATGTATATATATATATATATATATATATATATATATATATATATATATATATATATATATATATATGTATCTCCATATCCTTGTTATGTGTAAACATGAGTGTTGTATATACCTTTCCAGATGTATCCCACCATATTTATCTGATATGTGTATATTTAGATATAACAACATACTGATTCAACACTATTTTAACTAACAAGTATTACACAATTGTAGAAGTCAAAGCAGTTCACTACAATTCAGTATGCGTACTGACAGATGTATTGGAAAAAACAACAAACATCTTCACAGTTGTGATTGCTTAGTGGTTAACTGCTGTGACTATAGTGTACAGGGTCCAGGGTTCAAGACTTGCAAGGGCTGTTTATTTTGTTGCTAGTTAGAACAAGGACTGTTGGATACAGAGTGGTTAAGGCAGTTTTGAGCAGCTTTAAGTGGGTTTGTGCTGGTTTGCCTGACAACAATTGCATGCAACCAGCTGTGTAGTACTTCCAATAGCCAATGTCATAGCAACCCACTACTATAAATGACTACATCATGTGGGTGTTGTCCCTTTACCGTTCCTGTATGGAAAACATCCTTCCTGTGTGTGGGCAGCAGTGTTACAGACAGCAGGTAGCAATACCTCTTACAACAGGACTTGCAGACACAGGCCAACTACATGTTTGTATAAGATTCCAGACCTACGGACAGTGTGAGTATTGCTGTTATATGCATTTGATACTGCTAGTTTTACAGGGTTTGTGTGTTCATGATAGTTTTGCATGGAATGCAGTCTGTCTGCATAGCTCTCAACTGTTGTCCTATCCACATGATTTCCAGAAGATTGGCTGTTATGCTTTGTCTCTTCACCACACAGGTCTTGTCTCTGACATATCAGTGGCATTCTCTTTGTTGATTGCCGTCAGTACATGGCAACATCCATTTGTGTTTCTGACTTCATATTCCTGAGTTAGGGTATGTTGCAGCCAGTCCTGTAACACCAGCAGCTTTCACAGTGTATAACAGCAATATTGCAAATATGGCCCTGTGTTCCAGCCTCTGTCCTCCACATATATACCAGGCTTTGTCCAGACATCATGTAGTAAGAAGCTGTTAGGTAATAGCCTATCATTATTTAGTGCTGGCATTCCTGCTATCATTCCAGTGATGTTGTGGACTCCCACACAAATTGTGGGGTAGGGTCCATATATATGAGGGCTACAGATGGACAGAACGTGTGTGACCTTGTACAGTCTGGAGGTCAGTCTATGGAAAACACTAAATAAATAAATAAATATGCCCTTGCAAGAATTTTTTGGGGGAGGGGTATTAAATGTTTTTAACCTAGGCTGTTACAACATGTGAGGGATATCAGTAGTAAGAAACATTAAGGTATATGACTGTACATTTTCATACACATCTCCATGGGAACAGTGGTGGGCTAGAGCTTGCTGCCTTACACACAGTTCTGTTTGTCAGTGTGATAGTGACGTTTTAAGTTAAGCATTGTTATGTAACAGGGTACTTGCGTATTATCGTAACCACATTTTCAACCGGGCATAATTAGTTATGTTTGGAGGAAAATATGTATGGTAAACTTAAAAGGAGTGTGTAAACTATTATTTCTTTACTGTACCACATCGTGTGTGAGGCAGGAAGAGGAATAACGGTCCAGTTTGGTATTCCAGGTGCCATAGGTTTCTGATGGGACTTGATTATAACACAGATGTGCCTGCTGCCTGACACTCACCGTAATGTAACTTTGGATGATCTGTACTCATGTAACAGTGACTACTGGGTTGATGCTGTGTTTTAAACATTACAGTTTTTTAACATTGCATTGCCAATGTTATTAAAGGTTTTACCTGTATTTTTTAAGATGTATACAATTGTATTGTAATGTACGCCAGTTCAACTTCTCCTTGTATTCTGATTCAGTGAATGTACTCAATTTATGAAATTGCTCTTCTTACCTGTAATCCTACTTTTAGTGCTTCACTTTTCTGCATACCCATTTAGCTCTTAAAAAAAGTAGGTTACAAGCTGTATAATCCAGCTTTACAAAATATGTCAAAGAATAAACAGGTCTTTCTTCACAGGACTCCGAACACACAGGCACGTTTACAGCACTTCTCATTAAGGTAGGTCATGAAAGGATGCTACTCAGGAAGAGGAATTGTGCCCTGATTCCTCTTCCAAGATCAAAAGCATTTTGAGATAAAAGTTTTTATCACTTCACACAGCCCTTATAAGTTTCACATACATCGTTTCACCAACAGAGTACAAATTACGTCTGCTTGAAAAAGTTGTGATAATATGTAGCAGATACATTTACATTGTGACAACTAATACTTATCCCCCTAGGGGGTGAGTACAGAGTGTAATTGGAGGCTGCTGAACTACATCTGTAATTAAGTGTTGATTGGTTCTTATCTTCAAGGCAAGTGTTTTTTTTACTGTTGTAGTACTTGAAGGCCTTAGCCTGGACAGCTAAGTATATTATGTTTTTCAGATTACTGTATCAAATGTTTTGTTTGAGAGTTGTATTAATCAGTTATTATGTATTTCAAACACCTTACTGCTATAAGAAATGGCATAAACAACTGAAATAGTACACAAATAAACATTTCTATGTATGCAAACTTGTGTGTGGTGTCATGTCATGTGCACTGTGTGTGGGTATAGGTTTCATGCAATAATTCTCATTTGTAGGAAAGAATCAAACACTGGCCATTTTAAAAGGTGGCAACTGTAGGAATAATGGCTGTTCGATATGCTGTGCACCTTCTATATACTCTTCTTATACATATCTATAAGTAGTAATATATGTATATGTGTATGTATGTGTATATACATATACACACACACATATATATATATATATGTGTGTGTGTGTGTGTGTGTGTGTGTGTGTGTGTGTGTGTGTGTGTGCGTGTGTGTGTGTATTGTATGTATCACTGGAATATTTACTGCTTCCACATTGTACATTCCCTATGGTAGACTGACTGTTCTGCATGATATGTTAGAGATATCCTGACATCTTACAGTTGAGATGGCTTACTGTTAACTTGTTGTGGCTATGTTGTGCAGGGTCCTGGGTTCAAGACTTGTAAGTGCTGGGTATTGTGTTGCAAGGCAGATCTCTTCAGCTGTGGAGGAAGGGATATTGGCAGTAATTACAAAAGATCCCTATTTTGGGCCCCTTCAAACCCATTAACAGTGTCTTTGGTCAGATGTTTTGCAGTGAGAGGTTCAGAGTGTGGATCCAATGTGTAAATGCAATACACACACGTATATCGTATATATATATATATATATATATATATATATATATATATATATACATGTATATCTACATACACACTCACACACACACACACACACACACACACACACACACACACACACATATATATATATATATATATATAGACATGTATATCCACATATATATATACTATATATCTATATATAGACATTATATATATATATGTGTGTGTGTGTGTGTGTGTGTACATGCATCTAGATATATAAATAAATTTTCCCTACTGTTGAATGACTGTGCTGTATGATATGTTTGAGAAAACATCACATTTATGTCAGCTGAAATGGCTTAATGGTAAGTCACTGTGGCTATGGTGTGCAGGGTCCTGGCTTTGAGAGTTGGAAGGGCTGATTATTTTGTTACTGGGCAGAACAAGGGCTGTTGGATACAGAGCAATTAAGGCACTTTTAAGCAGTTGTAAGCAGGTTTGCGCGATGGTAAGCAATGCTAAGTTCCGGTTAAATATGCTTACAGACAGTTAACCTGACAGTGCTTAATCTGTGTAGCCATTGCTTGCCACTGAGCAAGCAGACTTATACCCACTTACTACTGCTTAAAAGTGCTTACTCCCATTTACCCTCGAGCTAATTTCTTTAAAAGAAAAGAAAAAAGGGGTGATAGGAAAGTGGTGAAAAGGGGGCACGCAGAGGGAAAAACAATAGGGAAAGTAGCAAGGGATGTACAGGATGGGTGTAGGGAAAGTCCATAGCTGTCCATTTCTTCTACAGCAGCAGTTGTGCATATGTACTGAATTTGGAGATAGATTTGGACACTCAACCCCCTGAGAGAGGGGTGAGGACAACAATAATGTGTTGTGAAGCCAATTAGACCAGATTACATGTGTCCAGTGGACATGTGTGCGAAATGGACAGCTATATATGGGGCAAGTTTTTTTTTTGGGAACAGATTGCCTTTTTGTTTTTTAAGGTGAGAGTGGGATGTTGGGGAAGGATAGTAGGTATATTTGGGGAGGTAAGTTGGATAGGAAGACAGACAAGACAGACAAAACAACATGCAGTATATGACACGTGGGGGGCAAACACCTTGGATGGGGAGGGGTGTTTGGAAATCAGAAGCCCAAGAGCCCCAAAATGAAGGTGGCTGTGCTGGGGGCTGAGCAGGAGGGGCAGGTTGACACTCTAAATGTGCCATGTGGCCCTCAAGCTGGCATAGCAGATCTCCAAACTCCCTTCAGTGGACAACGAGGTCCCAGGGTGGGTCCCAGGTGTGCTGGAGCCCGGTGCCTTTGCCAGATGAGGTGGGAGTAGTGGGTCCGCTGGGACTGGCCTTCCCATATGTGCTATGGTGTTGCAGTTTTAAAACACATGTGGGTTAGTAACAGTCAACACAATCCAGGATTACTTATAACAGCATGCATAGATATTCCCATTAACCCAAAACACCAGATTTGGAACAGTTGCATAGCAAACAGAACGCATGCATATTTGGAACCACAGTGGCCATTACAATGACATGCAGGTTACATTGATAGCAATAGGCCACCAGTGATAGCATTTCAACATGGAACATTAATAGAAACACATTTCAATATTTATTGAACAATAGGACATATGTCCCAACAGTAGGTTTGGTGAAAACATACCCATTGATTTGTGTATTTAGATTATTGTTGCAGATATGGTGGGAGGAGAGAGAGATGTCAATTAACTTATATATCCTTGTAGTACTCACAACTTTAATGGTCATTGCTCTAATCATTAAGGTACAGGTATTATTATAATACCCTATGGCCTTGGTTTGGGCAGTGGCATGTTTGTACACAGTGTATACTTCAACTGTCTTATAGCTAAATTCTCACATCTCTTACCTGGTAGACCTGTGGAGGGAATGTTTGTTAACACTATCTGATTGTTTCTACACATATTCCCAGATTCCAGTTAATATTATGTAAATACCTCTCAATCTCTTAATGCACACACTCTGGACAAAGCTTGACAACATGGGGTACAAATAGGGACATGTTTTGAATATTGCTTTCATAAACTTGGAGAGTTGCATGAGTGACAGGATTTGTTTTAATATACATTTTCTGAAGGTTTTGAAGTCTGAAAATCAAATGTATGTCATTATTTCATGACTACAATTCTGAGATCATCCCACTGATTTGCCAGGTGGACAGAGGAACAGGCAGAAAATATGAGCCAATTATCTGGACATTCTGAAAAATCTGTACCCTTGAGAGGTATGATTATGCATACAGCTTACTACCACTCCCAGGATTCGAACCATGGCTGTGTCTGCTAAAAATACAACAATTTAACTCACAGTAGTGTGTGCTGTTTGGATATTGTTGTCGATGTCTTCAATGTTTTCTGTCTAAGTCTCTCTTGGTTGTACAATCTGATCTTGTACTTACAACAGTCTTATACAGACACTCCTAGACATTTTTTATGTAGCACAGTATGGGTAACAGTGGTTAATACAACATTACTATTCAGAGAATGCAACAATAAATGCCATACAATACCAGAGTAAACACAACCAGTCCAGGATTTAGAGCTTTATTTCCAGGCAGTTACAGTTTTATTTAAATATGACCTATATGGGGCTATTACTGTCATATTGTCTGGTTTATTCAGTACAACCCATACAACAGTTTTTATACTGCCAGATGACTTTCTACTACTTTATATTTATTTGGTATGACTACTACAAGCAGGATTGTTACTCACCAGCCTTGCAACACAGCTTTTACAGCCTACTTGCATGGGCTTCCTGATTCACAGCCCACTCAGCTGCAGCTGTAAAGGAAATAGAGATATATTTAGGCATACCTATCCATCGCATACACACACTGGACTTTAGTAAACAGTAATGGTATGACTACTTACCCAGAAGTGATCACCAAAGCACAACGACACCAGTAAATGCAAGAAAATGCGATGCAAGACAAAACAATGAAGCCACGGAGGGAGATTCAAACCAACATGTTTATTTTGCTATAAACATTAACGTTGACACAATTCGTTGTCACAGTACGTTTTTGTTTAAAGTTATTTCGTCAGATGTGGGCGTGCAATACCCAAAACATACAGAATTCACCAAATCTTTCCAGTGTATATAATGAAAATCTTCACGCTGCTAAACAGTTTTGCACTATACTTCACCTGTAATGACTCAACAATAAAAATAAGTCTTTACTGCCTGCCTACATCCCTAACTCCAGTTTTTAAAACAGCAACTATCATTCCCTGGAGTTAGGGATGTAGGCGGGCATTCAATTAACTGTGATCCTTGAAGGCGAATTGCCGAGGTACCAGATTGCTGGAATAAAGAAAGTGAGATACTGGTGAAGTGCTGGCTATTGTGTTGTTACCCTAGTAATCACCTATGAACCTATGAAGAGCTGAAGTCCACTGGAAATTGAAATGTTTTGAAACTTTTGTGATCTGTGCTGCTCTAGAAATTGGTCTCATTGGTTCTGGGTCAGAGCTGTCTTGCATAAGCTTATAGTTTTACTCTACATTGCTTTTATTGTTGAGCCGGATTCTCCGGGGCCTGTGGTCCTCCAAGTAGATTCTGTGAATCTGAAAAACAAGTTGTTGTCTTAAGCAAGAAGGAGGAAATCTGTGGAGGTGTGGCATTAGCCTTCTTCCCTATTCAGATTTGGCTTTTGTAACTAGGTATCATGGGAAGCCATTCAGCACTGCCAGGAGTCTGGTAAAGGCAGTGAGAATAATTAATTCTTTCTTATTGCCTGCCCAGTTATGGGTATCAGGTGAGCATAGCTGGCTTTAGGCACCAGCGAACCCTGCGGTCGCTGGGGGCCTCCTTTTCTTGGGGTCCCCAACCACAGTAAGTTATCTTACCTCGATATTTTGTAACATATCTGTCAAACCAACAAAAGCTACTACAGCAAACTTATGTACTTAAACAACCAGCTGAGTAATAACTCGTATTAATATCTCCTTTAAAATTCAAAGATATCTCTGTTTATAGTAGCAGAGTTTTATCAAGCAAGATGCTTCACAATTCCATTACAAATTTTACCACTGACATACTGCCCCTGGCTTAGTTAAACCCTGGTAGTGGATATTCACCCCACTAAAATAACAAGATAGCCAGCTTTAGGTACTTGCAATACCCATGGCTGGAAGGGGGCTCCCTTAATCATCCTTGACTGTGTGAGGGCCCCACAAAAGCTGTTGCTGGTTTGGGAAAAATGAGGAGAAAAAATGTATTAATTTAGTGATTATGCTCTTTAACCTGAACAGGTCTGTGATATGACTCCCTTAGGATAAAGCTGATATCAAGCAAGGTAAACACAGATATCAGCAGCCCAGTGACTGATCTCAGTGCACACTGTGGACCTTAAGAAAAGCTTCTGCTTCTGATTTTCAGGGATGGTTTTCTCTTTCAGGGAGTTTTATAAACACTGGCAGAATACCAGATACTATAACTTTCAACTTCTTTGCATAAGAATTCAGCACAATATCAATAATAGCAGCATAAAGGCTCAAAATCATAAATGAAGTTTAAATATTCCTCTAATTCGATTAGCATTTAATAGTATAACATCTTATGCATCAACATACATTTTTTGGACAATAAGTATAAAATTCTGATGTCCAGATTTATTGACTGCCTGTAATCCTGAATGATTTACATGCAAATCAAACTTTTTACAAAAGACAGTGCAAAATTATGAGAAAAATAGGAAGGTCTGTGAAACCAGGGACAATGACAGGTTTGCATTACTCCTCACTGAGGTAAAAGTGACTCACTCCTGCTGCTGTTTGACGACTGCTAAATGGCAGTCACTGTTCTTGTATGCCAGTACCAGTGTAGCACAATGTATTGCCATAAGTACAAAACTAATATTGCTTTGGCTTGTGTGAGTGTGTGTGTGTGTGTGTGTGTGTGTGTGTGTGTGTGTGTGTGTGTGTGTGTGTGTGTGTGTGTGTGTGTGTGTGTGTAAAACACATTAGGGATTTTTATCTGTGCACATGCCCAAAATGTCACAACACATACATTATTCCTCTGTGTAGCTGTAAATAAATGTAGCTAACAAGTAATTATACTTCAAAAGTAATGCATAAAGTATATCACAGAGCATTCAGACACTTAAACCTTCTAAGAGTCCGGGGGCCCCCTCCTCAGACTGTATAATTGGATACTGGGGCTCCCTTAATTGACCTTGTCTGTGTGGGGGGTCCCACAAAAGCTGTTGCTGGTTGGGAAAAAACGAGGAGGAAAAAATGTATTTATTTTCTGACTATGCTCTTTAACTTGAAAAGGCCGTGATATGACCCTGTTAGGATAAAGCTGATAACAGCCTCTGCTCTCAGCTACACCCATTTAGCCTGCTCTGGTGTGTGTGTGTACAGAAAGCTGCTGTAAGTTATGTGAAGGGGTGATGTATGGTTATTACTTCTTTAATATGCATCACAGTCAAATCTTAGAGCTGTGTACATGAGGTTATTATAGGTTGTGTTTGGGCTGAGGACAGTGTGGTCATTGTTTCTTTCACTTTTCTCACAGATCTCAGAGGTGTACAAAGACGCTTACTATAGCTTGTGCAGGAGCAGTGTACTGTCTAGGAGCAACAAAGAAGATTACATTACTATAATCATTATTTTTTTTCACTTTCCTCACAAACACACATTAGACACATATACAGGTGGCTGCCTTTGAGGGTTAGGAGCGAGGACTAAGGAGCCATGCTATGTATATGTATGTTAGCAGTCACTTGAAATACATGACTGTTGCAATTTGAACCTCTGCTTTCATCCCAGTCTAACACCAGAGGGGGATGCATAGGCAGTCTTTTTGGGGGGGAGAGGGGTTAGGAAGACAGGCAGTTCCCAGATAGGACCTTTGTGTCCAGACAACAACTGGCTTATTAGTTTATTGTGAGATACTATTGTGTCATCTTTGGGTATAACTTATGTCTTCCTTGAAAGAAAGAAAAATAAGACTGAATTGTTTTTCTTACTCATGTTTTTGTTTATGTCACCATTGGATTAAAAGGCTAGGAAAATGTTCTAAAATATATCCCAAAACATCTATAACCCTATGGCTTCTTGGGCCGTGGCTTATTTGAGTTATTTCCTAAATGGTTATTACTGTGCTTACTTGATCAGGAAAGGTGTGTTGAAAGGATGCAAGGAAAACTAAAGCTGAACAGGAACATAATTTATTTCCTTAATCATAATTTCTGTTTAAGACACCATTGGATTAAAAGTTTGTGTAAAAAGAAAAAAAAAATAAAATGCATTTCAGAGGATAATATAGAACTAGGTATGGCTTCTCGAAAAGCTGAAGAGTAAGGCAAACTGTGAGAATAGGGAGCCTAAGGTGGGGGAAAACAGGGGAAGACTGGAGTGTGTGTGTGTGTGTGTGTGTGTGTGTGTGTGTGTGTGTGTGTGTGTGTGTGTGTGTGTGTGTGTGTGTGTGTGTGCGTGTGTGTGGGTTTGTGTGTAAGGGGGGAGTGACTAAAACAGTAGGCCTAGGATGCCATTTCACCTAACTCCAGACCTACAGTTGCTGCAATATATCATTGTTACAACTAAATGCCAGTAACTGTAAATGTCCCTTTGTGAGATGGGCCAACATAGTGTAGTAAATATGCCTGTTGTAATGTAAGAGCATTATAGCTACAGGTCAGTTTGTGCTTACTACTCCTAAAAGTTTGCAGCATGAACTAAAAGGTTGCTTGGGAGCAGTGGCAGTCACAGAGTGATATGTAGACTGGACGTGCCAAGGGGGCCCCCAACTTGACATCTGCTGAGGGCCCCCAAAATGCCAACACCGGCCCTGCAGGTGAGAGCAAAGGATTTATTTTTATGTTTCCAGAGGAGGATGAATGGATGGTGGACTGTATCTCAGGAATCTGATTTTGTGACCCATACTGAAATGAGACCTCAGACTGTGAAATATGACTGATTTTACTGCTGTCCTAAATATAAGATAGTGGAAAGTGTAATGTGGGTCACTATCAGCACACATCAGTTTGGGATTCACCAATATTTCCTTAATGGTATATTAGGATTCCTGCACTTACATGAAAACTCATTTGGAGAACATGACAAGTATTTTACTGATAAAAGTATCTAACAGTAAAGATAGTTGTTTATTTTGTTGTATGGTTCCCCATGTCTTGACAGAACATGTAGCAAGTAAGCTTGCATTCATTTGTAGTATTTTTGTATTTGGAAGTCCTGACATTTTGTGTTTTTTATGACTTTTATAGTGCAGTAACAAATTGCCTTAGGCATAGGCCAGCTAGGTGGCCACCTAGGGCACTGCTCTAGCAGGCGTGCTTTTCCAGCATTTATTTGTTTAGTTTTTGTTGTAAAGAAATGGTTCTTTAAAACTTGTTGAAGGAATACAGGAAAAACTGAAGAGTAAGACAGACTGTGAGAAAAAGAAAGAAAAAATGTAATCTGGAAGATGTAGATAGACTAAGATGGGGCAATGAGTGGTGTGGAGGGAACTGTGTGCCCTTTTTGCCTAGGGCACCAGTTGACCAAAAGCTGGTCCTGCCCACCCCCCCCCCCCTTCCTCTGTATTCCTCCTGTGCTAGATTGAGATGAAAGCAAAGGTTCAAAAGGTCACAGTCATGTATTTCAACCGACTGACTGTTGTCATATGTATGCACAGCACACCTCCTGACTCTTCACCCCTTCCACCAAGGCAGCTACCTGTACATCTGTCTGATTTGTGATTGTTAGGAAAATGAAAAAACAATGACTATAGTTATGTATTCCACTGTGTTGCTCCTAGAACGTGCACTGCTCCTATAAGCAGTAATAACTTTCTTTGTACAACTGCAAGGTCTGTGAGCAAAGCCAGATCATGATCAATTGATGAAATGGAGTCTAAGGCAGAGTAAAGGAGCAGGGATCCCCCTCCCCCTGCAACCATTCCAGTGTCCCATTACTTGGCTGTCTCCACTTACCATAAACACTGTTCAAACCTGTCAGTGTGCACACTGTTTTCTTCTTTATTTTTAAAATGCTTGTACAGATTTGGTTTAAAACCTGTATTTCAGATTTTACAGCAAAAACCCTGATTTTTTTATTTTTTTTTGCTAAAGATGAGGAGGACTTTCGGCTTTTCCCAGTTAGGGGTCGCCACAGTGGAGCTCCGATCCGCTCATGATTGGCAGTGGATTTTTACAGTGGTGAGTTGCCAGCCTGACACCCAACCTTCAACGAAGGCACGCCCATTCATGCTTTCACCCACCTGCATGACTTCGTCACTCGACTGCGGGAAGGACATGCAGACTCCACAAAGAAGGCGCTCCAGCTGAGAATTGAATGGGAGAACCTCTTGCTGTCAGGCGACCACCACGGCTAAAGATGATAAAACAAAATAGTTTCACATTGAAGAAAGACTGAAACTGAGCAACAGCAAACTTCTCTTCCCTTGAAACTCACATTCATTGAAAATGCGTCTGGCCAGTGGTGGATTATGTGTACATTTATATCCACAGACATCCACCAAACACAACAATTATAACAGCATTGTTGATTAGATTATTCTCAGATGTCTGTGACAAGAAATTCAAAATAATAATGATGTCACATATTTCACACACACACACACACACACACACACACGCACACGCACATTCACACACATACGCACATTCACACACACACACACACACACACACACACACACACACACACACACACACACACACGCACATTCACACACATACACGTGCACGCACATTCACACACACACACACACACACACACACACACACACACACACACACACTAGTCCTGCAAAACCAAATTATTTAAAAATGACCAGATAGGTGCATAAGGTAATTTCATCCACAGAGAGCTCCCACTACTGTAACCAATCCATGAAATCCAGCCATGTGTAACACATTTTAAACAGAAGAGTACTTATAAGATCATAAGAAATATCAATCACCTGATAACACATGCTAAGCATACATCTCAAACACTTAAAGCAAGAAATCCGGACAAAGCCACAAATAATGGGTGAACAAAGGTCCAAAAATAGGGACTTTGTTTAGATGTTGCTCTTACAAACTTAGAAAGTTGATAGAATAACAGGTTTTGCATTAGCATGAATTTTCTTAAGGATGTGAAGTCTGAAACTCAAATGTCTGCCATTATTTTCTGACTTCAGTCTTCAATGATTTGCCAGTGATTTGCCAGAAAACTACACTTTTATGAGAAATGGACCAAAAAATCTGAGTAAAAAATCTGGACATTCTGCGAAAATCTGGGCAGTGGACAGCTGTGATGCTAAGTCAATATACACAATCTCTGCAAAAGTCATCTGAATAATTCCAAATTAAAGAGAACCATTCTAATGCAGAGTTTGCTGCTGGCAAACAACTTTGTATTTAAGTTGTGAACAGCAGCATGTCTATCATCGGCATTTTTAATAATAATGACACTGTTGTGTTTTAAAGACCATAAAACATTATGTTAACTTCATAAAAGTGTGGTATAGGGTCATCATTAGTCTTCCTTGCAAGACATCTCTTCCCTGGCTGCTGCAACCAGTCACGGCACAGGCAGCAAGGAGGAAGAAGAAACCCATATGCACAGCCTGTACTAGTGGGGGCCTTTTTATGTATGGAGATAATCAGGGGCCCCTGCAGTCATGCATTTGGGAGGGCCAGAATTAAGCTGTTACTCAATGTGCAGCCATCTTGGAATTTCTCAGAGTTTACATTCTGCCCTTTTGTATTTTCCTTCCTCAACCAATGGGCTATTAGATTAGCTGAATTGCTATTTTTAATTTAGCCAGAGATGCTATCTAGTCACATTCAGATCTCAGCCTTTGCAGCAGTGAAATTATATTTTCTTTAGTATGTGATTTTTTTTTTTTTTGGTAAAAACTATGTAGAATGATTAACCCAACTAATGCAACTGTATTTACTTTTGTTTGTTTTTGTTTCATGCTTGTTGCTACATTTTTCCTCCACTGTTATTTTTCATATGTTGTGCATTAGTGCTGCTTATTAGTGCATGTACTCATACAGACATACTTTGATAATTGGACAGTTTCCCTCTTTTCACAGGACAGCATTGCTTTGGACAGTTGCATTTCTCAAACAAACCCGTTGAGTTGAAAATGTAATATTGTAAAAGAATAAAAATCTTTTGCAACTTTTTAATAAAAAATGTCAGACAACTTTGAAAATTAATCTTATTACTGTACTAAAATATCTTCCCATTAGCTGATGTCTTTCAAAATCACACAGTAACTATTTGCCCAACTGAGTTAATTTTTTTTCTTCCCTGCATTGTGGCAAAATGTTTGGAGCTTTAACTCCTTTCCTAAACATTTGACTGCAGTAGAGTTATACTCACTACTTTTTGAAAGTCGAGACAAATGCAGTCTATATATTTCTCTCTATTTTCCTATGTATGTGCATATACATGTATGCAATACTTAATCTAGGTTGATATTCATGTGGTTGTAAAACCACAGGCTTAGCATGCCTTACTGACAGGCTTGCAGTTCAAGGCATTCTTGAATGTCTATCAAAGATGTATATGCTGGATATGTGATAACGCATGCCTTTTATTAAAACTATATATGCAATGCACATAATGTTTTATTGGTGTACCTCACTTTTACTATTGGAATTCTCATAATTTGCCGTAAGGGCCCCTCCTACGTCCAGTCTATTGTAGTTTTAAGCACAGATGCTTTTATATATGCTTTTATATATGTTTCTATTTCTTGGAAGTTAAATCCTCCTTGTTCCCAGGGTCTAATGTGATGAGTTAGAGCTACTCTGTTCTTTTTGGGATACCATAAAAATTTTATTAAACATGAGTTTATTTCTTTAAGAATGCATCTTTCAGGAATTAACTGTATTGCTAATGTTACATATAGTATTTTTGTCAATAAGTCCATTTTTGTTAATTGCAATCTGTCTTCAAAAGTTTATATAATTTTGTTCCACTTTTCTATATATAGTTTTATTGTTTCAATAATGATTTTATAATTTATTAATATTGTTTTGTTTATATTTTTGCATAACACTATTCCTAAATAATTTAGCGTAAGTTCTTGTTTTCCTATGATGGATTTATCTGCAACTTGTATTTCTATTTTCTTATTTAAAAATAGAAATTTTGATTTTGCTCTATTAAAGTGTAGACCTGAAATCTTATACAATTTCTCCATTACTTCTTCTAGATAGGGTTAATAAAATATGATCAGCAAAAAGCATTATTTTAGATATGTACTGGTCATAGACTTCTATTCCTTTTATTATTGGAATATTGTGTATTATTTCTGCAAGTATTTCTATAGCCAAAGCAAATAAAATAGAAGAAAGGGGGCATCCTTGTTTAGGACCTTTCATTATATGGATACATTTTGAGGTGAAAGGACCTAATTTAATGTAGGCTAACTTATTAATATATATGTTTTTTAGTAATAAGATGAAGGGAGGAGGAAATTCAAATAATGCTAAAGTTTTAAATAGATATTCCCAGTTGAGGGAACCAAAGGCTTTTTCTATGTCTAATCTGATTACAAGTGATTCCCTATCTTCTTTATTCACATAATCTATATGAGTAAGTATGATTTTAATATTATCATGTGTGTGCCTGTTATATAAAAATCCAGTCTGATCATTATTAATTGTCTTTGAAAATGGGATTTTCATTCTGTTAGCTAGGATTGACATGAATGTTTTGTAATCATTATTCAGTAATGATATAGGTCTGTATGAGGTGCAAAGGTCTGATGGTTTATTATCTTTTAGAATTGGTGTTATGAGAGAATATTTCCATGAGGGTGGTATTTTTGCTTCTGACTGGACTTCTAGCAAAGTTTTATGAAAAAGGGAGATTACTGTTGAAGGGAAGAGTTTGTAAATTTCCATAATTATACCATCTATCCCTGGAGCTTTGTTAGATTTAATTTTTTTATCTTGTCAGCAATTTCTTTGTAGGATATAGGTTTTTGTGGGTCTAGTTTTAAGTTTTCGGGAATTTTTTTTTATATTGATAAGGTTTGTATCTAACTTTATCTGGTTGGTATCTAAATCTTCTTTTTTGAAGTGTTCCATATAATGGAACCAAAATGCTTCAAGGTTGTCTCCTATATCTGATACATTTTTCCCTTTCTTTTCATGATATATACTACTAATGTTATTTGCTTTAGATTGTATTTTAATTATTGTAGATAAGTTATGTAGATATCTGGGGGATGTGGCTAATGAGTTTATTTTTACTTTTTCCAAGGCTAGACAAGTTTTATGTGTTAGAATGTCATTATATTTTTTATTTAATTCCTCTGTTTCTTTTTTGACTTCTGGACAATTCTGATTTTTTTTTAGATTTTGCAGTCAAGAGTCTGGTTTGCAAGTCTAATGATTCAGATTCCCACTCTCTAACTTTATTTTTGTACCAGCTAAGGGTCTTACCAAATAACATGCTTTTAATGAGTCCCAAACCATGACTCTACTGATTTCTGTTGTATTATTCATTTCAAGAAATAATTGTAGTTCTGACAACATCCAGGGTCTGAATTCTTTAATTTTCATGATATGTGATGGAATTCTAGTTGAGAGGATTAAAAGTTTAAACTCTGTTTGGAGCTTCATTATTAGAGAGCCATGATCTGAGAAGGGGCATGGAACTATTGAGAAGTTGAGGATTTTTGTTTTTAAATCTTGAACTACGAATAATTTGTCTATTCTGGTTTGTGTTCCAAATCTATGGTCTTTATGGTAAAATAATAAGGATTTATCATCTTTTACTTTAAAAGTGTCTATTAATTTAAATGAATCAATCCATTTTTTTAAGAATTTTGAAATAGTTGCTATGCAAAAAGACTTCTTGGTGGTTTCAGAAGCTTCTAAGGGTACAATTAAAGTCTCCTCCCAGTATAAGATTTCCTTTATAATTGTTGGAAATAAAATCTAGGTGTTTTTTAACCGTTCCTGCTCCAATTCCTGAGAACCAATATAGATTAGCTAAGGTCCATATTTTGTTATTAAATTTAACTATAACAAATGCTAGTAGACCTTTTTTGTCTTTATATTTATAAATAACTTTTGGAGTGATTATGTTTTTTTTTTTCCAGAGAATTGATACTCCTTTTGTCTTTGTTCTATAGGAGGATTGAGCTAAGACTGTATAGTCCTTAGGGTTCCAAATAATGCTATCATTAGTCTTAAAATGCATTTCCAGGAGAAATACTTTTTGTGCCTTATTTAGATTTAAATATTTTAGTAAGTTTGATCTTTTATTTGCATTATTTAAGCTAGTAATATTTAATGATAAGAATGTTAAATCCATTTCAAGTTATTGTTGGAAGAAACTTTTTGCTTCTTTTTTTTATTTTGATTATAGTAGTTATACCATATTCTCTGATAACATTGAATGTTATTTTTATGTGTGTAAACTTGGGAGTGTAATTTAATGATCTTTCTTCTTTAAAGACAAGAAGGGTAAAGTTCTGGTCAGGCTTTAAAAAAGTACTTCTATAAAACATTACTTATAAAGTATCAAATACAAGTAAATATGAATTTCCCATTAAACATGGAATGAAAGTCATTCCTAAATCAGTAGATAAAGATAGATCTATTGGATTATCCCTCATACCTTTAACCAACAATATCAACTGAGCTCCATATGTTAAATTATTATATGGAGAATTTTCTTAAAAGAGATATGAAATTCTATATTATTCTATTATTGTTCTATAATATTTTATATATCAGGATGGAATGTTAGTAGTATAAACAATTATTATGTTGACTTAGAAAATATCCAATATTTAGTTACACTTAAGAGATCTCAAACATGTCAGATATGTCATTTTTGGATAAATTAAATGCAACAGAGGAGCATTCACTAAATAAGCCGACAACAAATAGATTATTACTAAAATAATTTGACTAAAAGGACTCTACAGGAGACAATGAGTGATTACCAATGAAATATGAATTTACTGTAGGTGTACTATCTTCCTTTACTTTCCCAATCTTCAGCTGACCAACGTCAACTTACACTTATGAAAAGACATGGCTTATGGTATCCTGACTCTGCATAGAGGCGCCCTGCATTCTGGTGTGCAGTGCTTTTACATATTTATAGAGTTACAAAGCAGAGTCTAAGAATCTTCTATGATCACCCTGACAATTGTCATTCTGCATAGGGCACCTCCTTCTTCCAGAATGGGTAATCACATCAGGTCTAGAATGAATGTAAAGGTACCTATATGGTAATCAAGACTTACCTTAGGTAAGTATTTAGAGCATCTTAAAGAGTTCTCAGGGCAGTTAGAATACTCTTAAGCCTCTCCTCCCTTGACTAAAAACAGAGATTTCCCTTTCTTTCCCTTGTTTTAAATCAGTACTAATAAAAGAAATTCAGCAAGCATAGGTAAACAGAAATAACATTCAGTAGTCCGTCTTGTGCATGACTCACAATCTATTAAACAAGTCAGTGACTAACATCACTTTAGTAAACATTATAAACAAATTAGAAATAATTTCCTAGCTCTAAATTTTCTGATAAAGCAAAAAGTTAACAGTAAACTATTTTAACTAAAAGTATAAAGCATTTCAATGTTTCCTTGCATGTATACATTTCTACTTTTATTGTAGTGTCAATAGCTGTCTTTGAAATCTGTACAATACTTCACTTCTTCAAATCATTCCTTTTTCAATTCAGGTTTTGTTTTATCAAAACGGCAACAATATTTCAAGGGCACAATTAATATTTAGACAGATGTTTCAAATAAATAACTTGTCAGTTGCCAATTGAGTTAGTTTAGAATGTATGGTTAGTGCAAATATAGCATGTTGCAAAAATAATATGTATTTTTTCGTGTGCTTTAGAGACTGTCGTAAGTGACATATATAATGTAGCATATATAGAGCAGATAGCTTATGGATTCAGGTTGTTAAAGTAAATTATGCTTATTAATCAAGCAGTTTAATTTAATTCACAAGTAATTTGGAGACATTTCAGTTGAGTTTCCAGGAATGTGTAGTCCGATATGAGTAATTGAGTCCACTTTTCCTCATAAACATATGTCACAATTCATTAAACTAAGCAGAGTCTAACATCTGTCTAATAATCATTATAAAGGCAAAGAATAGTAATTTCCTAGCTCTTTAAACTTTCTGATACAGCAAAATGTTGACAGTAAGCTATTTTAACTGGAAGACTAAGACATGTCACTACTTCCTTGTGAATATATATTTTTACTTTTACTGTAGTGTCAAGAACTGCCTTTGAAATCTATGCACTACTTCAATTCTTTCAAGTCATTCATTGTACAGTTCAGATTATATTTTGTCCATGTGTCAATAGCATTTCAAGGGCACATTTAATATTTAAACTGATATTTTAAATGAATAACTATCAGTTACCAAGTGAGTTTGTACAGAGTGTGAGGTAACTACAAAGATAACATGTTGCAAAAAGTAATATGTATCTTTTCATATGCTCTAGAGACTGACAATTTCAAGTAACATATAAAATGTAACTTTTACAGTGCAGACAGCTTGTGAAATCAGCATGTTAAACTGAGTAATACTTTTTAATCAAGCAGCTACATTTCAGTGTACATGTAGTTTGGGAACATTTCAGTTGTGTTTCCAGGAATATGTAATCCTATGAGTTTGTTTGTGTCTTTTGGCTTTTCCCGGTTAGGGGTCGCCACAGCGGAACTCCAGTCCGCTAATGATTGGTAGTGGATTTTTACGTACCGGGTTACCAGCCCTGACGCACAACCTTCAACGTATGCCTCCACACAGAAGACGCTCTAGCTGAGAATCGAACGGGACAACATCTTGCAATGAGGCGACAAACGCTACTGCAGCACCACCGCCGCAGTTCGATAAAATATATACAGATAGTCCTATTATGTATTTATTTTACCTTGCTTAGGTTGTTTTTCATTTTAATAACTAAACAACATTACTTTTTCTTATTATTTGTTATCCGTGAGGCTAAATGCACTTCGCAGGTTCACAGTGTCCTTAGAAACGGTAGCAATTGTTTACTGTTGCTATGGCAACCCAAATAGAATGTGAAGAAAGCTTCACTTTTCTTAACCAACAGTACATTTTTCCCTCCATTTTTTTATGTATTTGTTAATACTAAAAGGAAATAATTCAAAGGACATATGTACATGAATGGAACATTTCAGAGTTAATCACGAGCATGTCTCCAGTCCCAATAAGCATAACAGTAACTATCATTAATCTAATAAATATTGTAATAACAATTAATTAAGTTCACTATTCTAATTAGTCAACCTTAAAACTAGATTATTTTAGACTATTATTTATCTATGTATAGATAGTGAGTTATTAAATATATACCGACTATATTTGTATAGTAAATAGGAGATAATTTAGAAAGAGAAACAAGATGCAGTTAAAATAAATAAAGAGAAAAGAGAGGAGAGAAAGAAAAGAGAAAACTAAGAGAAAATACACATATACTATGTATGTTGATTTACAGTATAAATATTTTATGTGCTATATAACCCTCCTTTTGTGAAAGAAAAGTACCCTGTTTTAAATACCTGAGGTATTGTGAAAACTCATATGTGTCATCTATTTTCAAAAAATATAGATAAAGATTCCAGTAGTTAGTTACCTTTGTTTTAAAATTCCAAGCAGTAAAATTGGTTCTTTAAAGTAATGTTAAAACAATTCATATCATAGTAGATGCTTTGAGAGATTTGGCTGTAACCGTGTCAGTCTTTTGCTTCTTCTTTTTGACATCTGTCCAGACATTTGTTTCTTTTGCTCTCTTGAGAGAAGGTGACATCCAATCCATATCTTCTGGTAATCACATTATTAGTTTTAATAAATGAAGAAGCTTCCTCTAAGTCAGTAAAAGTCCTCATCTCGTTGGCATACAGTATTCTTATCTTAGCTGGATATGCAAGTTGTGCCTTGATGTTATTTTGTTTCAGAAACTTTATCATTGGCCACACTTTTTTCCTTTGTTCCATTATTCTAGATGAACAGTCATTATCAAATCTTATCAGGCTCTGTTTATATTTTAGAGGTGCCTTCCTCCAAGCAGATGTTAAAATCAGTTCCTTGTCCAAGTATGAAAGAAATTTGATAATTATTGACATAGGTGGAGAGTTTGAGTTAGTGGCAGGTTTCCCAAGACCTCTGTGTGGCCTTTCAATGCCAAATGAAAGTCCTTCTTTTAAATTTAAAAAGTCAGGGATCCAGCTTAATAAAAAGAAAATAATATCCTCATCTTCTGTGGTTTCAGGTAATCCAAAAATCCTGTTGTTATTTCTCCTCTCCCTATTTTCCAAGTCATCTACATTATTAACAAACCAAGTGTTTTGTTTAAGAAGCAGTTCTTTCTGTGTTTCCTCTTCCTTAGGTCTGCTTTCTAAGTCATTTAGAGAAACTTCTATTCCTGTTATCCTTGTCTGGTGTTGTTGTAGCATTTCCTTGAGGGTGTCAACATGTTTTTCACTGCTTGTTTTAAGATTTTCTAGGTTCTCTTTAAAATCATCCATCTTCAAAGACAACTCCTGCAGAGTAGATGCCATCTATTGTAGTTCCTTCTTTAAGGCAGCATCCTGGTGAGAATTCTTTGAGTTGCTCATTTTAACAAGTGAATATATCTCCAAGCTTTTTGATAGGAAATTATTTTTAAAACTTCACCAAAGTTTCTAATTATGGAAATTAATCCTTTATCTATAAGATTTTATACTTTGAAGAAAAAAAAAGAATATTTTTTCCTGTCTTATTTAACTAGTTGTATGGAGCTCTAAAATACTGTTGCTTTCAGTTAGCCATTCAGGCTCCACCCCTAGATATAACATTTGAGGGAAAAATAGGACTGATTCTAATAGTAGTACTAGATGAAAGAGTATCAAATATATAAGGGTAAATATAAATATTCTTTTATATGATATTCTATACTAGGATTATAGCTAAAATATAAAACCTAGGAATACAGTAATAGCAAAAGACTTGGTATAGAAACAGAAATAGAAAGAGATCGGAATAAGTAAATATGTATATGTTGTTGTTCTTCTTTCAGCTTTTCCCGGTTAGGGGTTGCCACAGTGGAACTCCGGTCTGCTAATGATTGGCAGTTGACTTTTTCAGTGCTGAAGTGCCAGCCCGATGCCCAACCTTCAACGAAGGCACGCCCATTCACACATGTCTTTTGAATGCCACTTGACCATGGGGAGGACATGCAGACTCCTCACAGAAGGTGCTCCAGCCGAGAATCGAATGGAAGAACCTCTTGCTGTGAGATGACAATGCTACCGCTGCACCATCGCAGCTTACAAATATGTATATAGTAAAAAGAATATAAATACACCAGTAAGGGTGGGTGGGAGGTTGGTATAGTGGTTAAGGTGTTTACCCTTATAGGCAAAAGATGCAGAGTTTGATTCTTACATGGGATACTTGGCTGGGCTTGGAATGGCCTACAAAGGCAGTTATCCTGGTACTAATTTATAAACGTATGATCCTATGAACAACTTTACACATAGTAAATAAAATAGAAAAGATGCAAATTTGCTTTTCTCCCCAGGTCTCCTCTGAAAATGGGCTTTCAGCCCAGTCAGACATTAACCCGGCAACAAATGTAAATAACTAAATAAAATAAATAAATAAAATCACCTGACCTATAAATTAATAAATATAATAACAACTGGCTTCCTCCCTGTAACAGACCAGGGAGATAATATGAGGTAAAGAGAAAGATGATTGTAGAGATATTCAGTTTGGTCAACTTATAATAAAGATTTTGAATACCTGTTTAACTTTTCTTATTCATAATAACTCACTGATGGGATTTTTTAAGATGATACATACTAAAGATATGAGACATGTTAATATGAATCAGAAGCATGAACTAAGGGTTGTTAGTCTAAGGGAAAGTTTGAGAGGTTGTTTGTTCATCTTTTTCAGCAAACTAGGAATGTGTTATTCCATGGTAGAATCTTTTAGGGTTATATCAATAGGTAATTTTTATTTCTTTCAATAGTTTTGTGCATAACTGAAGATTTCATATTGTTATATATAAAGCATATAATATGTTTTGTATATAAATGTAATTTCATTATACCTGTGTTTTTTCTGTCTTATATAAATGTCTGATTTTAAATGCGTATTTATTAATATTAATGGATTGAATAATCCAGTAAAGATGGGAAATCTGTTCAAATAATTGCAATTATTTATTTTTTATTTATTTTATTTTTTTTATTTTACATTTGTTGACCGGGCTAGTCTAGCTGGATACATGTCCATTTTCAGTAGAGGCCCGGGGAGAAAAGCTCCACAATAAAAATGGGTTAGTAAAATCAAGTATGTTATATATTCAAATAAGAAATATTATACAAAGAAAAAAAAAACTGGTTCATAAGTATTACTGGCAAAAATACTTTACAATACTGAGAATCAGCAAGCAATTTTTTTTTTTTTCTTGGGAGAATAGAAGGGTGAGAAAATAGAGAATAGAAAGTTTTAGTCAAGGTTTGTAAAGGACAGAGCTAATAAGAATTAAGCACAGGATTTAGATGATTTTTGAAGGTTCAAACACTAATACTGTACTAACCTAGAAAAGGTTTGAGGGGTGAAAAGGGTAGAGGAAATAATAGTTTAGTCAGGGTTAGTACAAGGACAGAGCCATTGAGACTTAAGCAGAGTTTTTAGCTGCTTCTTGAAAGTGGGTAGAGAAATAATAGTGGTGAGTTCATGAGGGGAGCTTGTTCCAGATAGGTGCAATACAGTTGGCGAACAAACAGTCTCCAGCTTTGTTGTTGGATTTATAGGGTGCTGCTAGTAAATTTGTAGCGGAGCGCAAGGATGATAGATTTCTATAAGGAGTAATAAGGGTAGTAAGTATTGTGGTATTAGAAGGTTGACAGAAGATTTTGTGGGTGATGGTAAGTTGCTGTAGTCGTATTTGATTGTGTAGTTCCAGCCAGCCTAGTTGTTTCAGATTACAGCAATGATGGGTTCTAAAAGGGGCTCCTGTGGCAAATCTTGTAATATTATTATAGGATACTGCTAATTTATTGAAATTAGCTTTTGATAAGTTTGTGAAAATCGGTGAGGCATAAAGAAGGGTAGAGAGTAAGTATGTTTGAGCTAAAGTACTTCTGGCTAAGGTAGTTAGGAAGGGTTTGAGCCTATAGAGAGCTCCAAGTTTTCTATTGACTGACTTGATGGTTAAGTTAATATGGGCATCGAAGTTGAGATTATGGTCTATTGTGACACCTAAAAGTTTGGTAGTTGAGTCAGGGGATATTATTGTGCCATTGTTTGACATTATATCGAAAGTAAAGGTTAAAGATTTCTGTGATGGGGTAAAAAGTAATAATTTAGTCTTTTTGGGATTTAGTAAGAGGCCATGCTGATAGAACCAGTTTTCAGCTGCTGTGAAGACTTGTTGTGTAGTGGTCTGGAGAGTTATTGGGGAGGATGCTGAACATATCAGAGTTGAGTCATCGGCATATTGTATACATATGGATTGAGGAAGGGACATATTTAATTTGTTAATAAAAATAGAAAAGAGGAGAGGTCCCAGTATTGAGCCTTGTGGCACTCCAATTGTGATGGGAAGAAGAGATGATATTTGATTATCCCAAAGGACTGCTTGTTGTCTGTTATCTAGGTAGGATTTAAACCACTGGATAGCTTGACTGTCCAAGGCAAATGATTTGAGGATGTTTAGTAAGAGGGAATGGTTGACCATATCAAAGGCCTTAGAAAGGTCTAAGAATAGTGCTGAGGACAGCAGGTTGTTGTTCCGATGTTTATTAATATGGTCTGTGAATGACAAGAGTGCTGTAGTAGTGCTGTGATAGGGTCTAAAACCATGTTGGCAGTCTGCTAATAGGTTGTTTTTGAGAAGATGGTCAAGTAGTTGACGATGTATGCATCTTTCCAAGATTTTAGCTAATGGAGAAAGTAAGGCTATGGGTCGAAAGTTAGCAAGCTCGATAGAATTACCACCCTTGTGAAGAGGAATGATATGAGAGACTTTCCAGAGGGTTGGAATAAAGCCTTCAGTTATGGTTCGATAAACTAAGATGGAGACTGGAAGGGCAATTGCTTTGGCCGCAATTTGAAGGTATTCAGCTGGGAGGTGATCCGCTGAGGGGGTACAAGGTTTGAGTTTTGTAAGAAGAGTAAAGATAAGATCAGTTGAAACTGGTTGCAGTGTGAAAGAGGGGGGATTTTTGTTGAGGCTATAAGGTGTTGGAGTGAACTGTGGAGATAAATTTGAAGCAAGAGAGGTGAAAGTGTCTGAGAAAAATTTGTTGAAAGTTTCAGTGATTTGGTTAGGTGTGCTATGAGTGAGGTTAGAAGGAGTGGGTGTTTTAGAGTTGCCTGGATGTAGTAATTGATTGATACTTGTCCAGAATTTTTGAGGATTTTGGCGTTGGGTATGTTGGAATTTACAATAATAATTTCTTTTAAAAAGGAATATAAGTTTCTTTGTTGCATTCCTAAGTTGTTTAAAGGTTTGGTGGTCAGCTGGGATTTTAGTACTACGCCATTTGGCCCAGGTTTTATTTCTATGCAACATTTTTTGTTTGGTTTCTTTTGTTAGCCAAGGAGCAGGCTTTGCTTTGGTTTTAATTAATCTAGTAGGGGCATGGAGGTTGAGTATTTGAAGGAATTTATTGTTAAAGTATGAGACTGCATCGTCTAGAGGCAAGTATTTTAGTGGAGACCAATTACATGCTTTGAGTTCTAATAGGAAGTTAGTTTGGTTGAAATTGCTTTTGTTCCTGTTAGTTCTAACTTGAGTATTATTGGAGATGGGGGTTTTGTTTTTGGTGATAAAAGTGATTAAATGGTCACTGATATTATCAGGTAGTGTGCCTATAGTATAAATCATAGAGCTGTTATTGACTAGAATCCAGTCAAGGATGCTTTGTTTGGAGCTGGTTTTGTTAATTCGAGTGGGGGCAGTAATGGTTTGATTAAAGCCATAGAGGTTTATGTGAGAAGTGGGTTTTTGGGAGATGCAGGAATTCCAATCAATATTAAAGTCACCTAGAAGTATAGTTTCCTGAGGGAAGGAGTTTGAGAGCCAGTGCAGTAGGTTTTCAAGGGTATTAATATTGTTACCTGTGGGGAATATAACAACAAATGATATAAATGGATTTGTTAATGTTAATTTGTAGTTTGGTGATTAAGATTTCACTATTGTTTTGTAAGGGTGGTTTTGTATCTAGTAGGGTAACCAGTAGTTCAGTTTTGTATAGTATAGCAACACCTCCACCCTTTTTGGTGTGCCAGTCAAGTCTAAAGATGTTATATCCTGGAGGTAGTATATCATTATCCTTGGTATCTGTTTTTAGCCAAGTTTCAGTTAGACAAAGGATATCGAAGGAATATAGGTCAAGGAGGGCATGCATTTGTGTTGTCTTATTATTTAGGCTGCGAATATTTAGGTGGACTATTTGGAGAGAGCTCTGATTGGGGCTATGAATTGTAGAATTAGTTTGATTTACTATGGGGAAGGTAGGTTGGTGATTCACTGGGCCGGGATTGGGATGAATGTCACCATGTAGGAATAATAGTTTCTGGCAGCTATGTAGGTATTTAGAAGGTTTGGAAGAGATTGAAAAAGCTTTCTTGTTTAGAAAATAATTGATATGAGTTGCTCTGTGGTAATGCGGCATGAGGTAGGAAGCTAATGAAGTTATATTGATGTGTGGTTGAGAGATATGGAGAGAGTATAAAGTAGTTTGTTTTAGTGCTAGTTGAGATTCAAATAAGTTTGTGTTTTCATAGAAGGTAAGGGAGTAAGCAAGGAGAAGAGTGTTTAGGAGTAGGAAGGAGGAGAGAAGAATGATTTTTTAGAGATGTGTGGGTTATACATAGTGGGAGAAAGTTTGTTTAAAGAGACAGTAAATAAATAGGTATAAGAAGGGGAGTGAAGGGGAGTAGTTGATTTAAAGGAGGGAGTTATTTAGAGGAAGAACAGATAAGCAAGGAGAAGAGTGTTTAGGAGTAGGAAGGAGGAGAGAAGAATGTTTTTTTAGAGATGTGTGGGTTATACATAGTGGGAGAAAGTTTGTATAAAGAGACAGTAAATAAATAGGTATAAGAAGGGGAGTGAAGGTGAGTAGTTGATTTAAAGGAGGGAGTTATTTAGAGGAAGAACAGATAAGAGTATCAGTGAGAGTGCGGAGTTGCAAAAATCCTTAATTAAAGGGGTATGGCTATGGGTTGATGGAATAGGGGGTGTGGCTATTGAGCTATAAGTCTAGGACCCCTGGGGGTGGGTGGGAATTGGGGGTAGGGTAGGGTAGGGGAGCGGAGTGAGCCCGCAGGGCGAACGGAGCAGGTAGAGCAAAGGAGAAGGAGAGCCAGAAGCTGAAAAAGGAAAAACAATCAGCCAGTGTGTTTGGGATCACTCCCAGGGTCAGGTAAGCTATCGTAGAGAAGGAAAGTAGTATGATGTAAATAAGGCAGAACAGAGAGACTTACAGGGAGATTAAGCAGGTAAGACAGTGTTAAAGTATTGGAGAGATAACGAATTACTAGATTCGGGTCAAAGTGGGGAGGGCTTTCTACAGGAAACACATTTACTTAATAAAGATGCAAATAAACTTTCATTATTTGTTTTTAGCAGGTTCTGGCTATCAAGCTAAAAGAAGAGGCTCCCAAATTTTATGGAAGACCTCACCAGTAATGCCTAGAGTAAAATATACCTATGTTGATAAAATTGGTATGTTAAGAATTGTTTAATTGAGTGAAACAGAAAACTATATACATTGGTGAACTCTTATTGGATTCCAGGGGTTGGAGCTAAAGATATAAATAATTACTTACACGCTATAGCCTATTACATGAAAGGTGAAATTGTAATGGCTGGTGATTTTAATTGTATTTTATTAGACAAAGATTCCACTGCAGATAGAAAGCTGAGAATCACATCTTTGCCCAAACATTTAACACGTTTTGTAAATCTAATGAATTTAAAGGTTATATATGAGCTAAGGAAAACAAACTCACTTCAATTTACCCATTATTCATATAGGTGGAACAAAAGTAAATATTGATATTTTTTTTGTCTCAAACAGTCTGTTATCACATATCAGAAAAGTATCCATTGTTGGGCCATAATGCTATAATCTTTAATATTATTTTAAAAACAGACAGCTTAATAAATCACATGAGATTACCAGTGTACATTATTAAAATGAAAGGATTCAAGGATTGGTATGTTAGAGATCAAAAATTTCCTAGAAATAAACATGAATGGTGAAGTATCTGACATTGTCCTGTGGGATTCCCTAAAGTCTTACTTAAATGGAAGAGTTACAAGCTGATATATTAGTAACAGAAGAGAATGGGCAAATAAATGAGTGCACTACAGGCCAAAATAGACACAAAGTTAAATCTAAAACTAAATTACATTATCAGTCAGTCTGAACTTAAACATTTAAATACAGAATAGGTTGAAATTCTAAATCATAAAGTTTCAATAAACCTGGAAAACTTAAACTTCAGACATATTCAGAAACCCCTTTAAGCTTACATAAACTTGATCTTAGATCAAAGAAAATAAATAAACTAAATAATATCAAAGAAATTATACACATAAATAATAAAAAAGAAGATCAAATGTTAAAGGTGTTCTTGAAGGCTTTAAAATATTATATGAAAATATAAATAATAAGAAAAATAACTTAGATAATGATATAGTTGAAACTTTTATAAGGGAAAATATAAATAACAAAATAACAAGTGAACAAATAAAAACATTGATAGACCATTCACTTTAACAGAAATAAAAGATCAAATAAAAAAGTTAAAAAAATAATAAGGTGCTGGGCTTAGATGGCCTTATACCAAAACTATATAAAATGCTATTGAATGATGCAGTTAAAATATTAGATAAGGTCTACAGAGAAATAAAACAACTGCTGAAGTCCTCCCATTATGAAAATATTCCCTTCCAGCATTTATTTTAAAACAAGTTCCCACTAATTACCACATTGATGGGAGCCCACTAAACACTGAAGGCGTTATAAGAGATCTTTGGGACACACGTTAACAGCAACCTCTCCTTCAGTCACCACATTGCCACTGTGGTCAGAAAGTCCTTCTATGTGGTACATCTCATTACCAAGGGTTTTGCATCCAGGAAGAAAGAGGTTATCATCTCTCTCTACTCTTCCCTTATCAGGCCAATCATCGGGTATAATGCCCCATTTGGCATGTACCTCACTAGACACATACAACAACTGAAAAGGCCACGCAAGTACCTCACAAAGAGGATCCTAGGCCTTAAACATATGTTCTACATGGACAGACTCAAAAAACTCCAGCTATTCTCTGTCTCATATCATCTACCAAGAGGTGATCTCTGCTAGACTTACAAAGCCATGTCTGACCCAGCTCTGTTAGAAATGCTACATCAAAAGAAATCCCAATCCCTCCACACCACATGCTCCAGAGACCGCAACCTCATTACCACAATCAACAGAACATGCTGGAGGGACAGGTTTATAACTCAGAGACTGCCCATACTCTGGAATAGATTTCCCATACATGTTAAGCAGAGCACCTCACTGGCACTCTTCAAGAGAAATCTTGATGACTGGATGGGAAATAGAAAGTTCACCCCTGGGATCACTCCAGTGGCTCTACTTGATAGAGGCACTGGGAACTAACGTCGGGCGGCATGATGCCAGGGCACTTCTATGGGCTAGGCTTATAAAGGCTCCAGGGCCATTAGCCTAGTACACACCTATGAATCTATAAGATAAGGATCCTACAAAGTGCTCATCATAGAGACACATTTCACTTTTAAATGTGGACTATAAGATGTTCATGTACATTTTAGCTAACAGAATTAATCTACTTATATGTAAACTAATTAATGATCAAACTGGGTTTATTTTAAATAGACAAGTACAGGGTAATATAATAAGAATTCATACATTAATAGACTATGCAAATAAAAATAAAAAATAACTTTCTATCATTAGTCTCGATTTAGATAAAGCTTTTGACTCAGTTAATTGGTTATACCTGTTTAAAACACTTAATGTGTATAATTTCTCACCTGAGCTAATGCATTATTTTCTAAGTTATACAATGACTCTTCTGCTTATTTTAAAATAGGTTCTTTTATTTCTAATTCCTTTAAATTACAAAAAGGCACAAAACAAGGCTGTCCATTATCACCTTTACTGTTTGCATTAGCTGTAGAACCATTTGCTAATAGTATTATCTACAATAAGAACATTAATGGTATCAAAACAAAAGAGGATTTTGAACTAAAGATTCAACTCTTTGCTGATGATATTTTACTAACAACAGGAAATATTGAAAATTCATTAAAACATATAATTTTGAGTCAGTTTGAAAAAATCTTGAACTTAAGATTTAATCATAATAAAGCAAGTACATTATTAATTAGTAAAATAATAAAAAAAATACAAAAATATTCTAACTTCAATTGGAATAGCAATCAGATGAAACATCTTGGTATAACCATTATGTCTAATAGTCAAAAATGATACAAACAAACTTTTAACAGATTGTTGATAAAATTTTAAGTTTTAGTTACGAAATGGAACAAATTTTTCTTTACCATGGAAGAATGATTAATGCTTATTAAGATGGTAATTCTGCCTGAAGTATTGTTTGTCTTACAATCCTTAGTACTATCTCCTTCAGAAAAAAATTGATGAAGAAGATAAATAATATTCTACTTAAATTTTTGTGGCAATTTAATAAACCAAGAATTTCCTGTGATTGGCACATAAAACTTGGGATAATGGTGGAACAGGATTCCCTGATATTCAGTTGTATGCCATCTTCAACAATTGTAAAAGTTATAGCATTGTGAATAAATTAATCTTATGATTCAAAATGGAAACAAATACATCAAGAAATATTATTAATAAATACTAGATATATCATAACCAGTCAAAGAAATATTTTCTAATAGTCTTATTTGGTTATTAAAAGATTTTTGCATAAATAGAATTACAGCGTCCTCTCAAATTCTCTATTTAAATATCATTTTCTCTTTCCATAAGTTTACATATTCTAACCATTGTATTAAAGACTTAATAAATTCTATGTTTCCGATTGCATATACAAATGACTGCTTAGAAAATCATAACTTCAAGAAAGTGCTAATATTGAAACAACAAATTAACTTAATTTATTGGCATAAATTGTTGAAAATATAAGGTCCAAATACAATCATGATTCTAAGAATTGGTTAATTTTACAAATGACTTTGTGAACAGAGATTAATAAGATATTTAACCTAGATAAATTGTTCCCCAAATTATTGGAATTCTTGATAAATATTCATAATAATGCAATGAAAAATAAGTCATATTTATCACAAATTTATAAAATTCTTAAGTTAAATTTTACATATTTAAACAATTTGCATTGGAACTACTCCTTACAGATTAATAATGAAGACTTCTGTGAAGAATACAAGGAAATAATATTAAAATCTACAGATAAAACTATATATTCATTATATTGGAAAATTTTTACGTGGAAATTTTTACACAGAGCTTTAGTCACTATAAAGAAAATTACAGTTATGTATAAATCACATAAAATTAAATGCTGGAGATGTGATTCTGAAATAATAGCTGATTAGATGCATATGGTATACGAATGTGAAATCACCTCCCTTTTTTGGAATGAATTTAATAACATCATTCAAGCTCTATGGTCAGATAGATGTAATATTTCTAAATCTTTAGTTTTATTTAATGCCCCAATTTCTGAGATAATTCCAAAAACCAAAGTGCCTCTTTGGTCTATTCTTGCTAGAGCTAGAAAAGTATTTACTAAAAACTGGAAAAGTAAAGTGTTGAATTTATTAGTATGGCTTGTTTGCAGTAGTGAATTGCATACTATAAAGATAAGAACATTTAATATTACACATGCATATAAATCTTGGTTTTAACTTAAAGATTTGCTTGAAAAAATGTAATTGTTGTTGTTGATATGTATAACTTTGATGTATTGATCAGCTGTGGACCTATGTAAATAGTTATTTATTTGTTTTAATTTACTTGTTTATTTATTGTTTTAAAACAAAATTAATAAAAAAGAAAACAATGGAGTGTTTCAGCTTGAACCACAAAGATATCTTTCATGCTCAGTTAGATTCCACACTCATTTAGCATAGTGGCATCTTCCCATGCACAATGGGCAAGGGCATCATGGGAGAATATCAAGAAATTAGGAGGATGGAAGTCCAAGACTTATGAAAGTTGTTTGAAAAATAATGTGTTATAACACACCCAACATTGTTTTTCTTTTATATTGCAGAACCAAGATCTCTAGCACAACAGAAGACATGAATACTGAGGTATTTTTATATGAAAAGATTACAGATGTGTCTGCAAACAAAGTTTGCATGGTGAACTAGTGTGTGTGTGTGTATGTGACAAATAGATAGGGGTTGGGGGGGGGGGGTTGAAATGGCCACAACAAAGGCTAAGGCTGGGGAAAACATGCAAGACCTGGAGGTAACTGAACAAAATCTTGTTATATCACGTATGAATTGACAGATGTATCATGCCAATTGGGAGACTGGTTGTAGTAATATGAAAAGAAGTGGCATATTTTCTGAAGGATATGAAGTCTAAAATTGAAATATTTGTCATTATTTAGTGACTTTAGTCACTCAGTGGTTTGCCAGAAAACCACACATTTTATGATGAACAGACCAATAAGTCAAAAATTTGGAACATCTGGACACTTGAGTGTTATAAGTCACATTATTTAAAAGTGTTAAGTATTTTTGTTTTCCATTGTATTTACAGGCACAAAGCATTTAGTTCACGGGTAAAATACAGGTCAGACACAATGCACTAAACAATGTCAAGCTGTTCTAGAGGCTGCCTAATACAGCTGATGGAGTTTGTAACAAGTATACTGTTAGCCAGAAGTTCTAAAGCAACTGCGAGTATCTTCAGTTGCTAGGTGTATCTTTTATGCTCATTTGATATCTTTTAGAATTAGTTGATTTTTTACTTCATTAGGGAGGAGGTACAAGGTGGCAGGGCCAAGTCTAGAATATGATGGTTCTGTCTATAATACTGAGGCCTAGTAGCAGCCTGCCTGGACTGGCATCATTCACTCTGGTAATCACTGCAGGGACAGGTATAATAATACTTGCAGATGTGACATCTGGACCTGTTTTCCCAAATCGCAGACTGAGGTTAGGGAGAGGGAGTCATCTTACTGCTGTAAGCAGTCAATAGATGGTTTAGAGTATCACCTGGTACTGTGATCGATACAGTGATGACGACTGTGTGTTGTGTTTTACTATGTCAGAGGAGGAAGAACTGAATGAGGTAGCTTGTCTAAGGAGACAGGACAGGCTCTCCAGGTGAAGGTGTAAGTGCAGTCTATAGCTATCTGTATTGGCATATTTGCATGTATTAGCCTTCCACATGTGTACTAATCAAGATGAAGAACAGTGCAACTACCACAGTCTGGAGCATGCACTTTAATAAAAACAAATCAAAATGTAACAAAAGATGAGCGCTTTCGAGTTAAAAATTCTTCTTTAGTTCAGTTTAAAAGACATAATTTCTTTCTATTTAAATATCATTGCAACCAATCCATAACAAAGAAAATATATCATGAATATTAAAAAACTGTGGGGGAATTTAATAAAACCTACACATGTTTTTCTGTGCAGGCATCTCACTGCACTGCTTACATGGGAGTGAACATATTTAGATTCAGTAAGCGCTGCTGAGCTGCTCGCGTGCACGCTCTAACACGGAAACTTCCGTGACATGCAAATCACCTCATAAGCAGGTGAATGTCATACAAATGAGGCCGGTAGAGCAATCCAGCAAGCAGACAGGCATCTGTTTAGACCCTGTAGTAGTGTCTGTGGTGTACATGGAAAAAAGTCTGTGTACAGGAGTGTAGACAGACAAAATGGGTTGTAAAAATTGAGATATATGGACAGAAATGTCATACCACATTCACATATGAGCAAAACCATTATCCTGTATGTCAGAAAAATTAAAGGAAATAAGTTAAGCTTTATTTTTAATAATCTGGGCATGTTTGCCCAGTGTGCTGCAGTGCGCAAACATGCTTTATAGAAAAATAAAAAAAAAATTGGAAAAAAATTAATATTATGTGACAGAAATGTATTACAGGACTATGAGTGGAGTCCCTACAATGGTGCATTGGTGTTGTTGCTAACGTGGTTGGGCTGTGAATCATGTAGTTTCCACACTGTGAGCATGGTTACCTATGAAAATGAGGTGGAGTTACTGAATAGCAGAAAGTAGTAATCGTGTCCGCATATCCCCTTCATGTAAGCTTAGACCCATGTTGTTGTTTATACAGGATGTAGCTGACATGGGGGGTGGCTACTGACTTCTAAGTTCATTTCAGCTTAATTGCACATGTTTGCATGGCCCACCACTTGGCTGAGCATGTCCCTTTGGGGGGGATGTCCACTAACTTCTAAGCTTTGTTTATGTTCCGTACAAGTGTTTGCATGGTACACCACCATGCTGAACGTGTCTAAAAAATGTATTTAATTAGTTTTGACCCTTGTTTAAGTTAAAATAGGGAAAATAAATTATGTTAATTTTATGGTAGGCAGCTGGAATGCATCATAGTTAACCAATCATACATTCTGCACCTACAGCAGAGCTCTATAAAGTATGCATACACCCTACATTCTGATTTTTCCCCAGTACTCTGGACCACTGGAGTACAGACTTGGGAATTTTAACTAAGAGAATGCTAAGGGCTGCTGCAGGTCTGCTACACCTGTATGTGTTAGATGCTGAAGTCAGTGCTGCTGCTGCTGCTGACAGTAGGCCTAGACAGAGAAGTAGAGGAGTGTTCAGGCCTGGGGTAAGCTTCCAGGAGCTACGTGAGCTGGAGATTGTAGAGTGCTACAGGGTGGACAGGGACATACTACAAGAACTCACTGAGCTCTGCTGCCCTCAACTCAGACCCAGAGCCAACAGAGAGGAACCCATCCCAGTGGAAACAAAGGTATGTGTAGCCCTTAGGATACATACTATAGGTACTTACTACATACTATAGGATAGGTACTTTCCAAAGACCAACTGGGAACACGATAGGGGTCTCACAGTCATCAGCATCCTGGTTACTCCACCAGTTCCTGTATACCATGCTACCACAAGCAAGTGAGCATATTTATTTTCCCCTCACTGCTAAGGTGAGGGCTAGCAAGCAATATGCAACACTTCTACTGTGTAACGCACTACCCTGAAGTGCTGGGTACCATAGACTACACTCATGTACACATCAAGGAACCAGTTGGTGAGGAGGGTAAAAATCTACGTGAACCACAAGGAGTACCACTCCATCAACTGCCAAGTCATGTGAAATGCCCAAAGGATTATCATGATTATGTGTGCTGGCAGCCCTGGCAGTTATCACGACTCCCATATCTAGCACACATCACAGCTGTACCAGATGTTTGCTAGAGGGGGGACATCCCACACAGCCATTTACTGGGGGATGCTGGCTACTCCCTGAAACCATGAATGATGACACCTATCAGAAATGCACACACCCGTGGAAGAATGCCATAATGATGCACACACACAAACTAGAAACATCATAGAGTGTGCATTTGGGCTTCTGAAGTCATGGTTCCGGTGCCTCAATATATCTGGTGGAACCCTGAAGTACTCTCCAGCCACGTGTGCACATATGTTCACAGTATATGCTATGCTACACAATATGATCCTGTAGAAGCAACTGCAGCAGGATCAGCAAAGGGAAAGGATACACAGGTCCCCACCAGTGCCTAGGTCATCATAGCCACAATCACAGGAGGTCTCAGAGGAGGAACCCCCTGATAATGTCCCTGTAGGCAGATGTAGGTGTGCCCAGTATGCCCTGACTTTGGCTAAGAGACAATGCGTAGCACATTCACTGACAACTTAGGGCCCTAGAGACTGACACCTTACTCCTACTCACATACATATAGTACAATTGATGCCAGGCAACCCACACAACCTGTACCTATCCATTTATTGTACTGCTTGCATCAGACAGAGTTGGCCCTGAACTACAGTTCTGTCAACTGCTGCATTCACAAGGTAAGTTCCTAACCTACACACTACTTGTAAGGATTACTGTAATATGGTATTGTATGCATGGCTCTGCTGCATTTATGCAAGGAAATATAGTGGGCTATTTGGACACAAGTAACATCCACATTGGACTACAGTTACCTAGTCCACTAGTATGTGTTCCTTAATATTCACTAGGCCTCTGGTTGGAATATGCACTACATCAGTCAAGAGAGATGTTAAACAGTGGGGTCAAATGATAGTTGGACTACTGTGTATCCCAGCAGAACATGTGGTGTTGTTCCCCCATACCCAATACAGCAGTTTTCCCATATAACCACTTTAACAGCATATCATCAATGGTATATCAGCAATCCAGGCAAACTCAGGGCAGTAACATAGAAATCGGTCACACATTGTATGTCTCACTTAACACAGAAATAACAACATACATACGTATGCTGTTGATTGTGTGATGAATGACTACTCTCTGGCTGGCGGCTTGTGTGGCTCAGTGGAATAGAAAAATTAGCATGGGTGATACCATTGATGGTTCAAATCTGGAAGTATCCACATCTTTAGCATGTGAGGTGTTATTATGTTGGTGTTTTCACAGAATGTCAGTCTGTGTGTGGTGTAACATTATGAAACTCTGTCACATATTAATTACATCAGGCAGCTGGAGAATACCATGGACATTTTAAAGTGCAGTACTGCAGAAACAGGGACAAATGTCAGTGACTGTAACACACAAAATCCTGGACTGGGGTGCAGGTATGTGTGGCCTGGAGTCATTTTACAAGTACTGACAGTCTCACTGGGCATGCCCATACACTTAGTTAAACTGAGCACAATCCTGTTGCCCCTTGACCACAATGACCTGTTATGTATAGATATATCTATACAGAAATATGTATATGCAGACATATCCGTCTGTCACTTTCTGTCACTCACATACTTAGAATATCTATCTATATATATATATATATATATATATATATATATATATATATATATATATATATATATATATATATCTTAGTCTCTTCCCATATATCTACATAACACATGTACATACCATACACACACATGGCTACATTTATATATGCATCCCTGTTAAATACAGAAATATGTGTGTGCATGTCTGTATTGTCCTACATACCCTAATACTGGTGAGTAAAGCTGCTATATCACACATCTATAATGTTGCTCAAATGATCCAGAGTAAGGGCTCAACAGTACATAATACATTTTCCTACAGACCCCTGTGCCTGTTGGACGTCACCACCTAGACAGCAACAGGTGAACAGGTGGTGTAATGTATAATGTTGTGTAAGCACACATGGACAGTGCACATAGTTTCTGCCCACAGGCTTGCCCATCCAAGTGCAAACAACCACACAGGGCCATTGTGATAATTGTAGACATATAGCTAGGATAATAACAGTTATTTCATTGATAGGATACTAGATGCAGATAACAATATGAAACAGTATCACTCTGCAGGCCACAGATGCTGTTCAGCACAAGCCTAGTTTGTGCAATCCTCCAGTAGTTTGCCTGCAATCACATATGAAGCAAACATCAGCCATGACACATGCGATAAGTATTGTGATCTATAGTGTCTAAGACTGGATAGGTAGGGGTTCTAATCTCACTGCAGGTCACGTGTGTGTGTGTGTGTGTGTGTGTGTGTGTGTGTGTGTGTGTGTGTGTGTGTGTGTGTGTGTGTGTGTGCGTATGTGTGTGTGTGTGTGTGTGTGTGTGTGTGTGTGTGTGTGTGTGTGTGTGTGTGTGTGTGTGTGTGTATATCCCCTGCCAAACTGTGAAATCCTCATTGGCTATCAAGCTGAAATTGTTATGCACTTTTTGGCCCTGTAAGTTGCTGCTGGCTTCCAAACTACCCTCTTCTACAAGGCCTGATGATGTCAACTACCTTAAGACTACCATCTGTCATTGTAGCATAAAACTTAAGCCATGGCACATGTGATTAGTATTGTGATCTATAGTGTATAAGACCAGATAAGTAGGGGTTCAATATGTGTGCCATGCTGTGTCCTGTAAGCAGTGATTGGAAGTGGTGATATCCTCAATGTAGCCATGTTTGCATATGTGCCTGCTAGAGCAAAGCAGAGATTACCTCTGAGTAGTCTATATGCCGCAGGCTACAATGCCACTCATTTCAGACAGTTCCCATTGATCACATGCTGAAGATGTGAATTTCCCTTGTGAGGGACCATACTGTTGTATGCAAGTGCCAGTACTTGGAAAGGTCCATTACCAAATGGCCATTGCACTCAGATATTGGCATACTGAGAGAAAAGTACATGGAGGTTATGAGTATGTTAATTACGAGTGATTGTGCCCTCAGCTATGACATATGATTCACCATCATACCACTGGGGAGACATGGTAATCTCAGGCACATTTAGTGTAAACCTGCATGGCCAAGTCCGTGTGCCCAGTTCTTTCACCCCTGAGTATGTACATCACATGTTGCGACTGATGTCCTACTTACCAGGTACATAGGTGTTAGTGATGGAAATACTACATATATATATTTACTACATATATATATTTGCATGAAGTTTATTGCCATTACTATATCAACAGGCATTTGTTCATCAATACCCTCTTGTAGGATATTGATATAACTCACAGACTCCATGAGTGCTCACAGTTTGCAGGCATCAGCCAATATTGTTAGGCACAGACAGTCAGGTTTCACTTGTATCTTGGTTAAATGGATTCCAGGCAGCAGAGGACCCAGGACTAAGCCTGTTGAATACTGCTGCTTACAGATCAGCTGTTGAGGCAGATGTCCCTATGTTGAGAATGTGTGTCATCAGTGGGCCACTAACTGACCCCACAATGATAGTACTGTAGATGCCTAAGTGGGTGCTTTGCAAATAATGCCTGAGTGGGGGATATAGTCAGACAGCTTGGCTCAGTCCACGGGGTTGTATGCTCTGATGTCCCCTCACCCAGGTCCTTAGTGACTGCCTCCAAAATGTCCACCGCGTTTAACAGTCATGATCCCCCTGTCAGACATCCAAACTGTGTACAGTCAACTGTGCGTAGATCACATATATTTGCACTGATCAGCTCCATGATGATTGCCCCTATGGCCATGCAGTTATGGATACTCAGGCAAAGAGGTCTATAGTTCTGGTGGTCAGTGCATGCACCACCTCTGTGCAAGAGTATAACAGTTGCAGGTGTCTAGTCACCTGGACTCCAGCCAGTGGTTTCAGTATGATTGCAAGATGTTCCCAATGGTGTTAGTAATCCATGAGAGATCCTATGTAGGATGCAGCCTGGGATGTTAGCGTGTCTAATAGATGCTGTGTATCCTCCATAGAGAGGCCATTTATGACCTGCTCTGTAGATATGGAAGTTATGGAACAGGTTGTAGGAATGTCATGTGTCATATGTGGTGGGGACAGGGGAGTGAAACTGAAGCAGAACATGTGGGACTACAGGTACGCTATGAGTACAGACCCATTCTATGTGGCATCATTATGTATGAGTTCACCAACAATCTGGGCCTGTCATTTGAGGTTACACATATAACTACACTGTGTATTGTGGTTCTGCTTTGTGTGGGTGGCTAATTGTGTCACTTCCTGTGAATACACAACAATACAACACTATGTGGTTGTTTTAGTTGAGTAGGTTGTGCCTCCATTTTAAGAGGGGCACCCTCACCCCAGCTGTCACACAGCAATGCCCACCTCTTGTTGTACTGCCTGATAATGGCAGTTTTTCAACAGGCAGGTTTGCTGTGCCATGAGGAGCTTGTGTTCCTCCTGTCAGGTACAGCCGAGTTCATGCAGTTGTAATGCTGCTGGCATAATGCATGGGTGTAGAGCTCTGCATACTTGTCTGATCCATCAGAGGAGGGAGGTGCTGTCAAGCTATGTAAACCATCCCACAGGAGGTACTAAATGGCTTTGTTGAAATACATGTCTGCATTATCTGCAAGGGGGGGGGGGGTTAGTGCTGGTAGTTTTAATGACACTGATCTGTGGTCAGATCCCACCAGGGAGGACCCCACATTGGGGGGCTGCAGTGGTCACCCATATTGGTAAACACATGATGCAATATGTTAGTTCCCTTTGGGGGGATGTCACGGCATTGCACCAGGGCATTGTATTTAAGGATGTAGACTAGCCTTCAGGCAAGTGAGCTGCAGCATGACTAAGCAACACAGCTGATGTTCACTTAATGCCACCCCACACCATGTTGTAATGATATATCTTGACAGACACATGTACATACAAATACACACAATGGGTATCTGGATTCATGGAGCTGCTCCTGTGGCCAGCTATTGCTTGATTATCTGCCCTTCCAGTACTGAATGGTGCCTGCATTGTCTCTGGGAAATCACAGTGTTTCACAAAATCTGGATGTGTATCTATCCTTAATGGGTACGTATAAACCACCTGCATTACCTTGAACACTGTCATTTTGAGGTGTGAAGATGTGGATGGACGTGTAGTCTGGTATGGTTGTGGTGCTGTCCACAGCCTTGAATCAGATGTCCATGACTGCACACATGTTTACATAATCCATGGTTGGGACACATTCCACAGAGTGGGGTTCAGTGTTGCCATACCCACCGTGTAACATGATAACCATAATAACCAATAAAATCCACAGAAACCAAGCTCAGATGCAAGGTATGGAAACCAAAACACACTCTATTAAGCTGTAATAGCACACTTTATTAACCAGCACACCACACAACCACAATTCAGAATCAGAGTTTACCTAGGTTTCATCCACCATATAGGACTTCTTTAGAACAACTGATTGTTAAAAAACCCACCCTTTTATATCTTAATAAATTAGTATTTTCCCACACCAATGATTAATTCATTACCTAATAACTTTAAAAAGATAATTAATAATTGTTTAAAACATAAATAATTCATAAAATACGTGGATTTATTAGCATAATTCATATTCAATTATTCCTTAAGCTATAAAATGTTTCAATTTTAAAACTGGGGCAATGTTGATATATTCATTAATACCAGGAAAACTAGCGGCGTCCAACTTTAATTGCCATTCCAATTCGGCTACCTCTAGATGGGCATCTATAACTTTACCCTGCCCATCCTTAATTAATTGTTGTATTACACAAAATTGAAAAGTATGTCCATGATACTGAGCTATATGCCTGGCTAAGGCATTTGTCATTTTGCCATTTTTCTATATATAAATTATGTTAATATATCATATCCTTTAGACGCCTGCTAGTTTTCCCAATATAAAATGCCAAACGTGACTGGCACTTAGCCAGATATACAACATTAGAGGAACTACAATTGAAATGCCCTTTAATACCAATATATTCACCGTTGATGGAAATTTTGGTCCCAGTAGTCATTATAAACTTACAAATATTCCACATTCCACATTTGTAATTCCCTTTTGGTCTATTACTAGCGTTATTTATGTCATTTTGACTCATTTGCAATAATTCTTTAAAAGACCTGTCCTTCCTAAAAACAGTTTTGGAAATGTTATCCATTTTATCACTGATATTTTTGTCAACCTGCAGTATGTTCCAATTTTTCATAATTATGTTGGTTATCCATTTAGCATCTAAATTATAGGTTGTTACAAATACTAATTTATCACCTAAACCATCTTTAAGTGGATTAATCATCCTTCCTTGTATATATCTACTAGTTCCAACTTCCAAAATGGCCTTATACACACCATTTTTTCTTTTAATCTTTACCTCACTTCTAATGTTGTCACATAATTCAAACAGATAACCTCTCTTCATAAACATCTGTAAAATAAAATTCATCTCCTCCTCGAATTCACTATCCACACTTACCATTCTGGCTGCCCTCACCCTCTGTCCCTTAACTATTGATTTCTTTTGATGGTGAGGGTGCCAACTATTATAATCTAGATAGGAATTCAAAAAGGTATGTTTTCTATAAATACCTGAGGTAATTTTTGATTATTGCTTATTAACTGTTAATAACTCATCCAAATATGAAATTTTCTCTGAACTATACTCATATGTAAATTTTAAAAATTCTACTGTATGGTTGATATATGTTAAAAATTCAACTAAATTATCACTGTCTCCTTCCCAGATGATAAAAATATCATCCAGGAACCTCATATATTGCTTTATGTGAGACATGAACTGACTATGAAAGATGAATTCATCTTCCCAGTATGCCATTATATAATTAGCATAAATGGGGGCACAAGCTGCCCCCATAGCTACACCTGTTTGTTGTTTGTAATAATGACTTTCGAACCACAAAAAATTATTAGTTAATACAATTTCCATCAATGATACAAACACATTAATTTCATCCTGATCAAATAATTCCGTTTTACCCAATTGTTTCTCTAACCAAACTAATCCAGTGTTATGTGGTATTACTGTGAATAAATCACAAACATCTATTGTGACAGGTTTAGTAGAGGCTGTCACTTTGATTTTATTAATTTGGCTTAAAAAATCCCAGGAGTCTGTAGTAATATAATCACATTTCTTCAATTTTTTTTGTAAATAAAAATCAAGAAATTTACTGATATGGCATGTTTTACTTTGCTTGCCATCAGCTATGGGTCTAAATTTTTAATTTTGTAATCCTTTATGTATTTTTGGAATACCAAAATGTTACTAATCATAGGATAATCATTTCTCAAAAAATTGTAGGCATACTTATTTATTTGTCCTTGATATAGCATATCTTCTAAGATCATATAAATTTTAGAATGTGCTATATTTATTTCATTCCTACTTACTTTCACATATACATCACCCATAAGCATGGCATTCATTTTGTTAATATAATCTATTTTATCCAGGATTACAACTCCATTGCCCTTATCAGGTTTCATTAACCTTAAATTCTTATCATGGGCAATTTCAAATAATAATTCTTTCTCTTCTTTAGTCAAATTAAACTCAACGTTTTCCTTACTTACTTTTTTTCTTCTTTTCTTTTTCTCTTTTTCTCTATTAATATTCTTGAAGCCTTCTCTGATTTCTTTTTCACATATTCTTTCATATACCCCCACAATACTATTAATAGGTGGATTAAAGTTGCTTGGTTTCTTAAGATGTTGTTCACTGTGTGTCTTTAAATTATTATTATTATTATTAGGATTAAATATTACATTTAAATTCAGTTTCTGAGTAAAAAGCCTCAAATCTAACAAAGTTGTGTCTTTCAGCTTATCCCGGTTAGGGGTCGCTACAGTGGAACTCCAGTCCACTAATGTTTGGTAGTGAATTTTTACGTGTCAAGTTACCAGCCCTGATGCACAACCTTCAATGAAGGCACGCCCATTCACACATGCCTCCACACAGAAGATGCTCTAGCTGAGAATCGAACGGGACAATGTCTTGCTGTGAGGCGACAACACTACCGCAGCACCACTACTGCCTCAAATCTAACAAAGACTGAACGATATTCCCATTTCTACAGAGCACAAAAGTGTATCAGCCAGTCCAGCCCCGACACCAGAGAACCAGACCCCCCCCCCCCCAGACAGCAGCCACAGGGAATGCAGAGATCTAAGCAGTGGACTACCTCCACTTCAAAACCAGGGAGTTCTAAGCCACTCCCTTATGGTAAGAACTCACAGTGAATCACCCCTCCCTCTGCCCACCTTCATTTACCTCTAGGAGGAAAACTCTCCTTTCATGCAAGCACCTGGGCCACCATTACCAACGACTGCTGGGTTCTCAACATAGTGACCCAGGGATAGTAATTTTCATTCCACACCCTTCCTACCCTAAAATGTTTCCCAGATCTACCTCCAAACCAGTGGCAGAGGCACAAAACCAAGTCCTTTCCCCTGCTTTCTATGAGGGCAGTAGAGCACGTTCCTGCAGAGCAGAGAGGCCACAGTTTCTACTCCAGACTTTTTCTGATACCCAGAAAAGAGGGCACCTGGTGCCCCATCCTCTATCTATCCATTCTAAACACCTTCCTGCTGATCCCAAAATTCAAAATGCTCACCCTCCAGCAGCTGCTACCCATGTTCTCCAATGATGCTTGGCTAGCAACCCTAGACCTAAAAGAGGCCTACCTCCATATTCCTATTGGGGAATCATGCAGGAAATATTTCCATTTCAGGGCAGGATCTCAGCACTTTCAGTTCTCTGTGCTTCCCTTTGGCTTATTTACTGCTCCCAGAGTTTTCACAAAATGTCTGCCTCTGGCCATTGCCTTTTGCAGATAAAGGAATATCCAGATTTACCCATACTTAGATGGCAGCCAGGAAAAGCTTCTCAAGCACCTGGCCTTTGTAAAATCCCTACTAACCTCCCTAGGGTACACAATTAATGAAAAGAAATCCAAACAGGTGCCCACCCGAAGGATTATATTCCTGGAAGCAAGCCTGAACACAGCATCCCAGATGGCATTCCTTACACTAGAAAAGCAAAATTTCCTGGCAGACTACTTCTCTCAACTAGCCACCAGACCCCAGCTATCTGCAAGGAAGATCATGCAAGCTCTGGGGTTCATGGCATCTTGCATACTACTCATGCCATATGCCAGACTGCATATGAGGAAACTTCAGTGGTACCTAAAAAGCCTTTGGTGTCAACACTGTCAAGACCTGGATACTCTTATACCTATAATTCCTTGCCTCAGAAAAGATTTTCTTTGGTGGGCAACAGCATACTTCTACAACAAGGGACTACATTTCTCACCACCCCCTGCCACCCAAACCCTCACCACAGATGCATCAGACTATGCCTGGGGTGCACACCTGGATGGCAGGTGCATACAGGGCCAATGGAGCCCACAGCAAATCCCTCTGCACATCAACCAAAAAGAGATGATGGCTGTCCAGCATGCCTTGATAGCTTTCAAGCCCCTTCTCTCCTGATCAAAACTGACAACACCACAGTAATGTGGTATATCAACAAGCAGGGAGGGCCTCACTCCTACCCTCTATGCAGGCTGGCCATGATCCTTTGACACATAGTCTCTGCCATGCAACTCCACCTGTTAGCACAATTCCTACCAGGTTCTCTCAACTCTCTGGCAAACCAATTAAGCAGAAATCATCTGGACCCACATGAGTGGCAGCTCAACAGAAGAACCTTCACCCTAATAACTCAGAAATGGAGCACCCCAAAGGTTGATCTCTTTGCCTCCCACACCAACCATCAGCTCAGCAAATTCTGCACCAGGGGGCATTACTGCATGGATTGGAAAGCGGATGCCCTGTCCTTCCCTGGGTCAGTCTATCAGTTTATGCCTTTCCTCCACTACATGTCATCCCCAGGGTACTGCTCATAATAAAGGAGGAAAAACCAAGGAGAATTCTTATAGCTCCAGACTGGCCTTATCAGCACTGGTACCCCTTGCTGTGCAGCCTGTCCCCACTGCCACCATGGCATCTTCCTCAGATTCCAAACCTCCTGGCCCAGAGGGAAGGGGAATTCATGCATCCCCAATTGCAGATACTCAATTTGGCTTCTGGGCTTATTCCCTAAACCTTGATCAATCTGCCAACCTCAGTAAACAGAAAGTCTTATGCTGACAAATGGAAAAGGTTCTGCACTTGGTTTCAGGCTAAGGGAGCTAATATGGCACAGCCCTCCCTACCTCTCATCCTGGATTACTTAGCTGACCTGCTACACAGTGACCTCTCTTTTTCCTCTATTAAAATTCATGCCTCTGCTATCTCTGATCATTTTCTCACTGAGCAGCCCCTTTTCTCACACCCCTTGATCAAACAGTTCCTAAGAGGTGCTGGCAACTTGAGGCCACCCAGAAGAGCACCAGCCCCAGCTTGGGACGTTAACTTTGTGTTGAAAAAGCTCACCCTGCCCCATTCAAAACAGCTTCTTCTGCAGAAATAAAATTTCACTCCTGGAAGACAGTTTTCCTTCTGGCCATCACTTCAACCAGAAGGGTCTCCAAGCTGCAAGCACTCTCATACTGGATTACTTAGCTGACCTATACACAGTGACCTCTATTTTTCCTCTATTAAAATTCATGATCTGCTATCTCTGCTCATTTTCCCACTGAGCAGCCCCTTTTCTCACACCCCTTGATCAAACAGTTCCTAGGAGGCGCTAACAACTTGAGGCCACCCAGAAGATCACCAGCCCCAGCTTGGGACATTAACTTTGTGTTGGAAAAGCTCACCCTGCCCCCTTCAAACCAGCTTCTTCTGCAGAGCTAAAATTTCTCTCCTGGAAGACAGTTTTCCTTCTGGCCATCACTTCAACCAGAAGAGTCTCTGAGCTGCAAACACTCATGGCTGTGTAACCCTTCATCATCTTCCATGCTGACAGGGTATCCCTCAGGACTAACCCATCCTTCATACCCAAGGTGGTGTCCATTGTGACTCTCAACCAAGGCATTCATTTCCCCACCTTTTATCCTACTCCCCAGAACAAGGGGGGAAGGATTCTGCACTCTCTAGATATGCACAGACAGCTCAGATTCTATCTAGACAGGACTAAATCCTTTAGAAAGTCTGATCAATTACTGGTTAGCTTTGCTACAGGGGTAGAAGGCAAAGCCATCTCCAAACAAACCATTTCCAAATGGATAGTACACTGCATCCATTTCTGCTACAAACAACATGGAAAGCCTCCCCCAAGGGGGTCAAGACTCACTCCACAAGAGCAGCCTCAATCTCTGCAGCTTTCTTCAGATGAGTCCCCACCAGGGACATCCTGGAGGCTGCCACCTGGACATCTGTTCACACTTTTATCAAACATTACCACCTGCCTCTCTTCTCCAAATCCAGGGCAGGGTTTGCCTCTGCAGTATTGCAGGGCATCCCAGCCAGCCCCTAGTTTCCTTGACTGCCTCCACCCATTTCCTCAGCTTTGGGAATCAACCCAAATGTGATGACTGTAACAGTGAAACACGAAGAACATAGTACAGTTATGTACACTTACCATAAATGTAGATGTTTAAGTGTATTCATTGTTGCAGTCCTGGTTTCCCTCCCTCCACCCCCCTTTTTTCTTCTCTTTCCTTACAAGGGAAATATTGGTATTTACTTTCTACTGGTGGGGTTCTTCCACCAGAATCTGGCTCCTACTTGGGGCTCCTGACATGTTAGGGCAAGAAAAACTGATGTAATGGCATTGGCTGCCTTACTTTATACTACTGATGTCCTGATGTCAGTCCTAAAGCGACAGCAACTGACACAGAAATACTAAGCCTCTGGTATTCGGGCCGGCCAAGGGCTACCCTGGCAAGGATAACCCAAATGTGATTGCTGCAACAGTGAATACACTAGAACATCTGCATTTATGGTAAGTGTACACAACTGTACTATCCCCTGACAATGACACCACATACTAAGGCAATTATTGACTTCCATCAGTTTCCTTGTGTATTGGGCCATCATCCTAGGTGAGGGTCAACTGGAGCCAAAAGCTATGCATATACCCATGAGAGACACAGTCTGGCTAAGCACAGTCATGTTTCTGTGTACAGGCTGGTGATGTATGTCCCTAGTTGTACGCACCTGCAGGAACTATGATGTCAGCATTATGTTAACTGATATCTCTTGATTTGTGGCAATATGTGGTAATGTTTTATTGTGTCAACGCACAGACAGTTATCTGTGATCTATCCCATATGTATCCACTTGACACAGACATGAATGTGTCTCACAATGTAATCACGTCTGACTAAGAGGTGTGATTTTGTGTTTTGCCTCAGGTGTTTGACTGGTGAAAGAGTGGTACATGCAATATTATGTGTACTGTGCACTCCAGAGGCAGGATTTTCTCAGGTGTCTGCTTAGCAATGTGTCTAGTAAGGAGCTGCACACATGCAGGTGTGTATGTGATATGTATGTAGGTGGTGCAGGATGTGAGCTGTGCATGTTGGCATAATACTCGTTGCCATATATAATGACTACTGTTGGAGACACCATGGCAGCAAGGTTTGAAATGCAGTCACATCTGTCACATGTTGTGTTTGTGTGTCATAGGAGTAGAGGGATATGGACACTTCTAACATCTCAGCAGCAGGTTCTGCAAAGGTAGGGTCATGCTGCCACACTCTTGGGGGTGACAGCCTGATATACAGTGTTTGTATGACAGCTTGCAGTGAAGATGTGGATGCCCATGTATGCATAGAGGAATAGAGCACTTGTTCAATTTTGCTGACATTATGCTGGCAGTGCAAGTGTATGATGCTTGTCAAGTAACTAGACAGCACACTGGTTGTTGTGTGACATGATTTGAGAACACATACATGTGATTCAAGTACATAACTTTACAGTATGACATGTCTAGGACATGTGGCATGTGAACATACATTGGCCAAAGGTGGCCAGTCCACTGCAGCAGGCCTTTCAGACATGTCATGCAGATATCCACTAGTAATCTGTTGAAGGGCAGGATGCAGAACTAGCTGTGAAATTGTCACCTACAATGGCTCACCGCCAGTGTGCTGATTGTTAGAGCAAGACATGACATCTATGTCAATGGACATTGTACATTATATTGTGGTGCTACAGTAGTGCTACTAATTCCTCTCTTGTCAGTTCCCTAGTGACATACCGCCAACCCTGGAACAGACAGCGTAACACATGCAAAAGCTAACTGATTGCCCAGGTTGCTAATCAAGCCATCTACTTGGAAAAAAGGTATGTGAAGCCTACAGAGCCTTTCATGATGTGGAATAGCTATCTGGATGAAAAAAAAAAAACAGGCTGTGTCCTGCTTGTCATCATGGGCTTCCTAGTAACACTTTGGGTGTGATGACAGAAAATGTATTAAGAGCATGGTATCCTATGTGAAAGTGATGTTGGTGAGACCAGAATTAGTAGTTGCCAGGTATCAGCAATTTCCGTGGACTCCCATGCTTAACACAGTCTTCACAAATTAATTGTGTCCTTCCAGTACACACTGCTTGGGTAGTGCCCAACTGCAGAATACCTGTGTAAAACCCCCAAATTTGGAACATGCTGGAAGCAACTGCAATACTTAGTTACACAAAAGACAGCTAGCATGTAGTGCCAAGCAGTGTCCCCAGATCTCTGAGTCATGTGACATGAAATGCCATGAAAGGAGTTAGCATGGATACGAGCAGTAACACTGTTGTACAACTACTCACACTGGACCACACACTGTCTGTTATGCTCAAGGCCATGTCATTCCTACCACCTCTAACTGGTGGACCCCACTGAGTGTTATACTATGCAATGGATGACAGGAATATTACTCACTCTACCTACCATGGCCTGACAAGGTGTTTGACAATATTAGGCCACCAAGCCTTGCTGGAAACTGTGTAGATTATCTACAGATTGTTATGTCAGCTGGTGGATAGGCAAGTGCCTGGCAGTCGTAGACTGTGAAGATAGCACTGGGAGATCTATGCTGCAGTGATGCCAGTCACCAGTGGATTTCCCTAGACAGTACCCATTCTAGCCATTCCCTCTGTGCAGTCACAGCCACTGTCAGTGCCCTCTGACTGACTACATTAGCTAGTGATTGCATATCAGAAGCTGTCACTGAATTTCACACAGAACCAACAGTTAGCCAGGATGCCAGAGACACACATTCAGTTGTTTTCTGAGCCACTGAAAAATACTAAATGCCAATGACTGCACAATACTATCCTTTGGAAAGTCATCCACCCTTGGGAAATATAGTAGTGAGTGTCCGCACACCACACAAAGTTGAGCCATTACTCATGGGCTTATGTACACAGAGGGTAATGTAGCCTTTGACTTTCACTGGTCAGTAAGATGTGGGGATGCATTCAATGCTGTGCAACCTAAAAAGAATGTTATGTGATGTAAATACCAGACTGTTATTGCCATACTGAATGTGGCACTCATCACACCTATCATTGTATACAATGGCACCCTTGCTGTGTCACTACACAGACAAATCTTACAACTGTAGCAGCCACACAGTTTCTTTGGTACACCAGTACACTTTGCAGATAACATGTCCTATGGAGTCCATGTCAAGACCGCACATGGGTAAGTCTGTTTCCTAAATGCTTTAGAGGGGATGTGTATGGCTGCCATACAGGGAGGCATTAGATCCCACTGTGTGCATCCCGCGTACCCATGACAGGACTAAGGCATGTCTTACCTGTTCTACACAGCTACACCGTCACTGTGGTATAAGTAGTACATGCTAGAGAGACAAGTATGTAACACAGACATTGTACCCTATATGTAACATGCCCTCCATGCATGTGAAGCACACATCTACTATGACACACATCATGTTCAGGTTACACCATGGGATGCAGAACAAGACAATCAAAGCTGTTGTTGGACAAATGTCTGTACTGGATACAGAAAATGTATAGATGGGTCATCTCCAGCACCACAGCTTGTAGATGTGTTCGCTCCCAAAACCCTGATGTTACTTATCAAGGGTATCAGAACTTTTCAGAGATTAGGGATGCATGAGTAGGCTGAATGATGCCATTGTCCTTGTTAGTCTGTTATACACATATGGACCTATGGAGCCATGCACCTATAGTGCTGTACCTTGCTGAGGACATATTTCTTCTGTGCTGACGTTCTATCCTGTGCTGTGATGTGTATGGTTTTATTATTTCAGCATATAACATAAGGTACACACAATTATAAGGCTTAATGATTACAAATGTCCGCATACAGTACCAGTCAGTAACCACTACAGGTAGCATGGCAAAGTAACAATGCATTACACAAGTACATGTTAATTTATATAGTCACCCTGTTTGTCAAACACATAGTTTCATTTCCCTGCATCGATGATGAGGAAGACAAGGATGTGGCACAGGTATCATCACTTGCACAGGGTGTTGTGTGGAGGTGCTGGAGGCCTAGGCTGACTCAAAAGGTTGAGAGCATGTGTGTGAGTCATGAAGAGAATCAGAAAAGATGGACCATGAAAATGTGGTGTGTGTGTCTGTAGGTGACCTGTATTTGACAATGTTGTGTGAGTGTGTGCATGTATGCAGTCAAGCTCAGTGCTAGCCCTACATGTGTGTATATTGAACAGCTTTGAGCCATGCATGGTAGAGCTGACACTTCACCATGTCCGGCCCTGAACATGGGAACTGGCTCTGCCAGGAGATGCACTGGCACCTCCATGCCCAAGGTCAGAAGCAATGCTAGTACGTGATGGTGACTGCTGTTTTCTGGGAGCATGTCCTTCATGGACCACGAGCCAATGGCCTGCCATATCTTGGTGTGGACAGCACACTCCTCTCTGTAGCGCAGGATGTGCTGCCACTATGGGAGGGTGATTGTGCATGACTACATGGACTTTCAGCAGATGGGGTTACTGACCTACGTCCATGAGGCCGATGCTCAACTACAACCACACCTTCCAGCACAAACACTGTGTGTTCCAAGACAGACACTGTCTCAGCCCACCTTCTATCCACTGCATCAGTGAACTGATCCAGGGTGTCACCAGTGAAAGGAAAAAAGCATTACATTAATACTTACACTATTATTCTCTGCAGTACTATGTTGCAGTATATGTACAACTCTATGCACTGTTGGCACCATTATAGACCTGTTGAAACCCCAGTCTCATATAGTAGGACAAGAGGACATTCCTTTTCCCACAAACATCTGTAGCTACTTGTAAATAAAAGCTCTTTACACAGCAATCTCATCAGCAACAATGAGGTACTCTGTTGACATTTGTGAAGACTCTGCACAGTTGAAACATATGGCAGTCTGCAATGCCATGATAATACTGTTGCATCTATCAGTGTGGTGACACCTACAAGGCACACATATGACTCTAAAATATGTACAGTCAGAAAATATCTGTGCAGTTGGCAATTATGCTGACAGTACACAAATCCAGGCAGCAGGCCTGGGATGACTCTTTAGGGATAACATTGCTATAAACCTACATCTATAACAAACCAGTTTTGTGCTTAAAAGGAGCTGGACCATGGCCCTGCCCAATACCTGATGGACTTGTGAAATGTTGAGGGAGAGACAATGTCAGTACCACTATATGTTGACCCACAACAGGGTAATACATCTATATATCCCACATTTACAGTAGCTACTGTGTTATATTGGTCAATATCTGAGTACAAGAGTCAAACTGTAGTTAAACCCATCTCCCCCAAAGAACACAGACCTGACACCCACATAAGAGTATGTACAACCTGACACACTGAATGCTACAGTATTGCAATGGTGATCAAACTAAGCTTACCTGCATGCTCCTCTGCCATGGAAACTGTGGCACCCACATCCACAGTGTACGTTGTGATGGATGTCTGAGAGCTGTCGTGTGTGTCTAGGTTCGCCAGGAATTCCTCAATGGCTAAGAGTGGTCATTCTGCACCTCCAGCAGTGATGCCATGATCCCTGGCTACATCTGTTGCTCTTTTGCATGCAGCATTGATCATGTTTGTTGCGCAGTGTCAAACCTGCTCATATGTCCTGCTCTGAGGACCTGTGGCATTCACATCACAGAGAAGGTCAGCCCATAGTGCTGCCCACTGTTCCCCATTTTGCCTCCCCCTGGACAGTAGGAGTTCATGGTGATGCCAGAGGCCTTCAAGTATAATATCATTCTCCGCATCCGTGAAAGGTGCACGGCATCTTGGTTACATGTTTCCTGAAAGACAGCAGAATGGGAACACATTTCAGGATCACATACATGGAAGTACGCTATGTAGAGGTACAGCACGAACAGAATGGCTGGCAGTATCCACTGCTTGATCACACTTTTCATATTCCACAGTGTGCAAACATACTAAACATGTGGATACAACTAAGATACTAGCGATGGTCAGCTATTCCCATGAGTGCCATAACAGATATTGCTGAATGATCATACACCCAACACTGAAGTCTATTGTAGTGTGTCCCCTATGGGCTATACCCATGATAATATGTCAAAACAACAGTGCCAAACAAATAGCAGTGTGCTATTACAGCCACTACAAAGAGACAGTCCCACGAGACCAGTGCGCCACATTGACAAAAAGCATTCCACCCTTGATGTATTGTACACCCTCTGTAGGTGTAACAAATCTGGAGATCAATGACATGCCATTATCACAGTTCTAAGAAAGGCTTAATGCTGTAATCCCTATTCCCTGTAAGTATATTCACACATTTGCATTCTTTTGTAAATAAAAAAGTTACATACCGGCTGGAGTGCAAAACTCCTCTGTTAATATGTGGTGATATTTAAATTTTTGCAAATGTGTTCTATGTGCAGAAAGTCTCATACAGAATGGTTTCCCATAGCCAGCATGTTTGCCTTTTATCATGCTTTTCATTAGCAGGTGATTTCCTCTTAGCCAATCTGTGGTTCTGAAATGCTAATTGCAGCCAATACAGCTGATTTGCACTATCATCTATCATCAGCCATGGACATGCAACCACTGTACAAGATCTAATGCCTTCATGTAGCTTAGAAGCCCTTTCTGGTATGTTGTGTTGGGCATTACTGGCGTGAGGAGACTGCATCATAAAGGGTAGGTCTGTAGCAGCTACAGTTACATAGAGATGTGTGTGCTATAGTCTGCAGCTGATGCTACAAGTAATAGGCCTAGGCAAAGAGTGTGAACACTTTTGAAGACAACAAGCTGTAGGAGTAACTGTGAGAGCTGTGTCAGCCTTGTAGTAGAAGCAGAGCCAGAGTGAGGGTACCCATTCTACTCAAATTAAGGCATGCTTTTAAGGTAAATATGTTAGGCAACGATATGAAATCATTAATAGAGTACTAGGCAACATGTGTGCTGTGTCCTTGAGCAACATAGGGGATAAATATAACATTATGTCCACCATTTGGTCAACTGTCAGACCACGTGTTACAGCCTGGTACTCATTTGGAAAGTGTATGCTGGCAGTACTTGTTACAAGCAGGGACTTCATATGTGTATGTTAGTTGAGCAGCTGTGCTAATCTGCACTGTATGTTTAAAGGATTGTTTACTGCACTCTGATAGTAGTGGGCCTCATTTGTATTACCTGAGTTAAAATCCTCTGTGCATGCATATTAATGCATGACATGACACTTTATGCACTTATAGTTGTGCTATAGGGATATGTGAAGTGTGTTCCTATGTGCAGGCCTGTAACATCCATCAGTGACAAGCAGACATTTCATTTGAAATGCATTGTCTAGATAAAGAGTGCATGACTCTGTCATTAATGGCTGGCTTCACAATAATGTAATTCAGATGCTACACACCACTGGATTTGAACGTAGGACTGTGTGTGGCAAAATGTACTGTTTGTAAGGCATTTAGCAGACTGAGCTACTGAGTCACTGTTACAGCAGGTGTATTTGCAAGATACAAGTACACACATACAGGCTGTGACATATGTTTTTTACAGCCATAATTATGTGCATGGCTTTGTATGGATGTATTTCTGCACCAGGGTCCCAGCTGAACATGTATTTTGCCATTAACACTTTAGCGGGTGCATTTCTAAACATTGCTGATAAAAGGGCACATTTACCTGCTGTTAGAGACCTCACTTACATCCATTATTCTGTATTTGGCTTTCTAGTGCTGTACTCTTGCACCAGACTTGAAGTCACACTCTCATTTTTTCCATTACTCATTACGCAAGTTTGCACAATGCAGCACGATGCACAGCTCTGCTTAAGCACGCTTAATGATTGTAACGCACAATTACTGTGTTTTGATTAAACCACCTGTTTTAAGTAACAGCTGTGTGGCTTGGCATGTTAATGCAATGGTCTACAGGCAGACCTCCCAACCGTCCCGAATTACTTGGTTTTTACCGAGTTTTGGGTCCAAATGATGGGGTGCCACGATTCCCGAGTGGCACCCCTTCAGTTCCGATTTATTTCCACTGTCTTTTTGAATTTTGCGCTATTTCAGCTGAGGTCATCACGTGCGCGATGACGTCAGCATCATCGGTGCTACCAGCCTGTCAGAATTAAGCTCTGCATACATTTGCAGCTGGCGCTTAAGAGCTGTTCAAATGCTGCAAGTAGGAACAATTAGGATCCGATTTTGGTCACAAATTCACAATGAAGAGCTTCATTTTGGAGATTATGGCAGGAGCAGTTAGGATCCGATTCCGGTCGCACTGAAGAATTTCGTTTTTGAGATTGGATCCGATTATGGTCGCAACGAAGAACTTAGTTTTGGTTTTGGAGATTATGGCAGGAACAGTTAGCATCTGGCTGTTTAATGGCATTTATGGTTTTGGAAATATACAGGCGGCAGAGCAGAATGGTAAGTAAGGAGTGTATATGTGTGTGTGTGTGTGTGTGTGTGTGTGTGTGTGTGTGTGTGTGTGTGTGTGTGTGTGTGTGTGTGTGTGTGTGTGTTCTATGATGTGTCACAACCAGATCAACTTCAAGTGGATGCTTTCCAGCAATGTCCTGGGAGTAGAAGTAATACAGGAAGGCTGGCCAGTAACATACATGTCAAGGATGATTAAACATATAATGCTCAAACACAGAGAAAGAAGTACCAGCCATAATTTTTGGCTATCAAGTCTCATGACTGCATCTATGACAAATCAGTCAGACTGTGGAGTCAGAATACAGACTTCTAGACAATATATTCAAGTAGTCTTTATATAAGTCACTAGCTAGATGTCAAAGATTGTTACTGAATTTACAAAAGTATAATCTTTAAGTTCAAAACAAACAAGGTAAATTGAGTTATATGGCTGACATGCTGAAAATGCATGCAGGAATTTAAAGAAGACTTCATAGATAAACTGGTCAAGTAGAACAGCCAATACTATATTTTGTGTAACGTTCAGATATGCAGATATACAAAAGAAATAGAAAGTATTTGTTTTAACAATGTGGTCCTGAAGAAGTAGAGCTGTTCAGCTTTTCAGAATTATAAAGTTTTTACACGACAAAGCACTACCACCACCTCACTGTTAAAATGTTTCCCAGACTGCTTCTCAAGGTCAAGGCATAACATCCGAAAGTTGTTTAAAGTGATCCTGAAGCTAGTACTGCTCTTCAGCCAGCTGTTACTCCAAATAGTGCTGTAACTCTTGACTAACTCACTTTTCATCAATGTTTATGATACGGAATAAGCCAATAAGATGTAATGCGTGGCCATATTATTTATAAACACTTTGGCACTTTGAAATGATTCTTCCAAAAAGTTCAATGCTCACTTTATTCCTTTCTATCACATGGGATATACAGCACAAATGTAGTACTGCTGTATATATATATATATATATATATATATATATATATATATATATATAATATGTATATATATATATATATATATATATGTGTGTGTGTAATATACATAACTATAGTTTATATAAATCTACTGCATCTTGCTTTTAGAGTAAGGGACATGAAACATATATGAACATATATAGTATACATATGTAACATATATGAACATATGTAGTACATATAGTGCTGATGCTGCAGCTTATCCTTAAAGGGAGTTTGCCAGTACTGGTTCAGTGAAAGCTCTTATTGAATGTTCATTATGTCTAGTGGCTCTATAGTCTATCATCTTGACTACATGCACATTTTCCTGTGTTCATATACCACACCTAAAATCTGTTTTTTGTACATGCTATACTTCATTACTTGGTGATAATAATGGCTAGCTGTTAATAGCCATTTCCTGGGGTGAAGTAAAACACTTTCCATAACTAAAACACAAGTCCTTTGAAATTGTTTGGAATTTAACAACTATAGGATTGCAGCTCTCTGTGATAGTATTGTATTGCACACCCAAGATATCACACCAATTATTGTACAGTGTAATATTTGCCTTCAGATTTTGTACCACATAAAACTATTGCATAATATTTCTTTTTAGTGATTTATCTGACTCTGCAAACAAATGTGTATGCTGTATTAATTCATGATGTAGTGCCATGAGATACTTTGTGTAAAATTTTTTGAGTGGAGGTGTTTCTTTGTGAAAAGATGGTATTGCATTACAAAAGGCCAGTACTAGTTATGCATTGATTTTAACATCATGTAACATATTAGTGCAGATGTTTTGCACACAGGTATTGCATGCTATGAAATTTTGTTGATACGGCTGATGAGACCAATGAAAAGTCTAGACCTTCAATCCTGTTGGTAGATAAAGATTGAAAAAGTATGGTGCTTCACACAAGTCTGACTCAAAGACCTGCACTGATGTCAGTGTTCTTCTTGAAGCCAGTATCACTTGGGTATAGAGTAAAAAGAGCCTAATGTCCCTAGCCACCACCACTTGTGAATTTCTGCCATATTTTACATCTGTTCCTCATAAGATCTGTGGTTTTCAGGATTTTTGTGACAAATCACTGAAGGATGACTGACAGGCATTTGAATTTCAGACTTCATATTCTTCAGAAAATAAATGGCAACAAAACCTTTTATTCCAGCAATTTTCTAACTTAAAAAGATCAGTATTTGAAATGTGCCCCTATTTTGGGGCTATATTCCCCTTATTGGCTTTGTCCAGGTTTTTTGTGCTAAGAGTTGACACCTATGGTGAGAAGTGAGAACTGAAGTCACTAAATGATAGTCATTTAAGACGTTTCAATCTTCCTATCTTTCAAGAAACAAACTGCAGATTTGGCATAGTGGTATATTGCTCTGACTGTAGTGCACAGGGTCCTGGCTTCAATACTTGCCAGTGAAATGCATGGTGGTAACATGACATTTATCCTAGCAACTTTCAAAAATTACACAAGCAATGTTTAAAATGTGTCCCTGGTTTTTGGCCTTTTGTGTCCCCCCCCCCCCCAAAAAAAAAAACATACATTGAAAATAAGTGCAAGATGCCTATGGCTTACACAGTCACTACTGTCATTCTATTTTAATACACACACACACACACACATATATATATATATATATATATATATATATATATATATATATATATATATAGTGTGTGTGTATGTAAGTAGACTTTTATGATGGAAATGTTCTGAATTTCTGAATTGGGCAGTTTTTTCATTATTGGTTCATGCATTTTGTTTCATTGTCTACTGGAAGAATGTTCAAACAATAAATTTAAAATGCGCTCTTTTGTCTAACAAGTGTGCTGTATTATACAAGGAATATAATTTAATAAAGTCAGGAAGGTGTATCAAAGAACACATGTATGTTTCTTGTTTTGTGTGCAAGGGGCTAATGATTTGAAAACAGCCCAAAGATAATTGTTATCCACCACTGGCCAGATGTATTTTCTTTGGATGTGGTGTGGGTCTCAATGCTGTTTTAATGAATGAGAGTTTCAAGGGCAGAGCAGTTTTAATGCCAAGTCTATTTTCATTGTGAGACAGTATTGCTTGCAGTATGCAGACATTAGTGTTTATGGTAAATGAGGCGAAATAGCCAGGTAATGGGACATTGGAATGGCTGCAGGGGGTCTCTGGTGCCATATTTTCATTGTCTGTTCTTCAGTTTGCGTTTGAAAGTTGGTATCCCATAATTCCATTGGAGTGGGTGGGGTTACATAATTATGTATGCAAATTTTGTGTTAAACAGCATACAGATTTGTACCTATTTTTCATGGGCCCTGTCCAGATTTTTGATGTTTCAAGATTGAGAGGTATGTCTACAGGTGTGATGGTCTTGGGTTTGAAATAGGGGACAGGTGTTTATTTTGTACATGTTTATTATCATTTAAAACACATATATCAATATAGCTGCATTTAGCTGATCTTAGTGAAGCTGTGTGACGTGGTGCATCGAGCTCAAAATACATAAAGAAAAGAAAAATGGGGAGATAGGAAAGTGGTGAAATGGGGTGCAAGCAGGGGGAATACATAGTGAAAGGCAGGTGGGTATGTGCAGGAAGGGTGTAGGAAAGAGCCATAGCTATCCATTTCTTGTACAGCAACAACTGTGCACTTTGACAGAATTTGTAGATGACTTTGGACTCTAACCCCCCAGAGAGAGGGGTGAGGACAACATAATTGTATTGTTAAGTCAGTTGGACCAAATTATATGTGTCCAGTGATCACATGTGCAAGATGGAGAGCTATGTATAGGACAATACTTTTTTTGGGGACAGGTGCCCATTTTTTTAAGGTGAGAGTGGAATGTTGGGGAAGGGACATAGCTATATGTGGGGGAGGTAAGTTGGGCAGGTGACGAAGCTTTTGCAGACAGACAAGACTGCAGACAGGGATTGTGTTTGACACAAGAGGGGGTAAACACCTTGGATAGGGAGGGTGTTGTTGGATCCCAGTCCAATGTGCCTCCACAAGGTAGCAGCATGACTCACATGCCCACCCATGGGACTGTTGGAACTGCTCCATCACTGCCCTAAGGGTGGCAGTGATGAGGCTGGGCTCTGGGGCAAGCCTGCCCCACCAGGGTGGCCAGCATGCTCTCCATCCAATGCAGGTGTCATCCAAACCCATGGTAGACAATCCCACACACCAAACCTGGCAGTTCATCATGGATGACAGCTCCTCCTCTACCACCACTCCTAGAAGGGGGCCCGTCCCCATCCCATGGGTCGGTACTACCTGACACAGCAGGTAGTGCAGGGGCAGCAGAGGGGACACCAACAGGCTGAGTTCCAGATCTGCTAGGACCTGGTGCCATGTCTGGAGGAGGCAAGGTAGGCAGTTCATGGGGAACTGACCGACCTTGACATGCTGTAGTAAAGTAGTTATAACAATAAGTAATAACCAAGCCAATGTTAGTATTAACAGAATGGAACATAATATTTATTAATGGAAATACATATTAGGGTATATTATGTGTAACACATCATTAAGTAACATAACAGTAAGTATGGTAACAGCAAGCCAATATGAATTAAACCATAAAGCCAATAAAACAGTTAGTTTAACAAAATACATTAATATTAAATCATAATAATTAATAACAATAATAAATTAAAGAAGATAAATGGTGGGTGAGAGAGAGAAAAACATACAATTAGTTACCTCACAGGTAATATTACTACACACAGTACTACTACATACTTCTATAGGTGTGCAGTGTCAGTTGTGAGTACAGTGACTACAATTCTTCTATAGCTGATGTAGCACGTACATACCTCTTAAGCTGTTAGCATGTGACAGTATGGGCCAAGCAGTAACAAATGCAGATATACAAGTACACAGAACAGTTTCACATAATGTGGACTTATATAACTACCAAGGTGTTCTGTAAATGGATTTGAAAATATATTGCATTCCAGGTAATCATTTATGTGGTAATCATGGAACAGACAGATTGGGCAGTTGTAATTACATTATGAAAAATCGTGACAGTTGAAAAGTATGTTTGTGTACATTAAGTAAACTAGACAGCCGTCATGCCTTAGTTGGCAAGCATGGGAGTAGAACCCAAAAGCTGTGTCTGCAGGAGCCATCTGCAAATAATGTAATAATTGACTGCAGCAACTTAGAACAGACATGCAATGAATTATGTTATTTCACCGCAATCCTGCTGTACACCTTTTTGCTTACTGTTATTGGTATTGTTATGTGTTTATTGCAATACAGTTGTTATTGTTTACTACACTTCTAATTGCCCATTTATTGCACTACAGTTTGTATTGTTTATTCTGTATTGCGGTACAGTTTTTTATTGTGTTTCATTTATTGCACTACAGTTAGCATAATATATCCGTCCTTAGCACATTCGCGGCGCAACCTGGCCAGGTGCCTGTCATGGTACTGGATGTTGCAAGCCCTCTCAGCTACAACTGTTGGGAGAGAAGCACACCATTATGCATAACAATTTTGCACAGATTCAGCTTTCATTTTAGTAAAATACTGGAAGAAATACTTACATATGTGTGGGGCATGCCCACCCCTCACCTGTTGGACCCAGGTGTCCAAAGTTCCCCTCTTTCTATTCTTCAGGTCATCATAGGGGTGATGACACTGCTTACCAGTGTGGGGAATTCCAGTAGCACTGGTAAGTTCCCTGGCCAACCGATCCCAGGCCTCAGGCTTACACTCTGAGTTCTGGAAATTGCCCTGCTGCAGCCTAGGTTCAAAACTGCATATCAGGAGCACAACAAAAAACATGGACTCCTATGTAGAACAGAGCATGTGTTGTAACCTTAAGAAACATTTAAAAGTGATGGCATGTGCATATAAATAGAGAGCATGTGCAGGCAGCTGTGCCATTTTGAGAGAACAGCCAGATTGTTAACATGTATGAGTGCAGTAGACTATCCGTTTATAAGTCTATTTAAGTTTAAGTTACTAAGCCTCAGTCCTGATGTGTTTGCATATAATAAAGCTGCTTGAACTGAACCCACAACCATTCATCTGTTTTATCCTGACCGGATGAGTGGCATGGTGCCAGAATGGGATCAAGAGTGAAACTTCTTCATGCCATGAGGTGCAGAGTTAACGGTCAAGGTACATTGAACAGGTTGTGTGATACAGTGCTCAAATGATCAAGATAGGCCAGAAATGAATTTCAGGTAATGAAAAACTCACGTAAATGATTTATTTCATAAATAAAATGATACAAAGCATTCGCAAAGCACAAAACACTTTATTAATCAAAAACAAAGCACAAGGCATATTATTAATCAAATGAAAAGCACAAAACACATTATTGATTAAGCAAAATGTTTGAAACCACAATATATGATAAAGTTATTCAAAATACTTATGAATATGTTCAGAAATACTTCTGATTTGCGTAACAAGCATGTTAAAAGTAAAACGAGCACAAGGGAAGTATAACGAGCATGATATAAGTCAAATGAGCATAACGAGCACAATAAGAAAGGGTAAAGTAAGCATGGAAAAGCCAAGAGGCTGCATTTTTTTAGTAAACAATTATGTTTTTTGATATGTGCTACTATTTTGCATTGACTAAAGCTATTCAGACCATAACTAGAGTTATTCAAAGTATCTCAGAGTGTGCAGAGTGTTTGCAGTGTGTGCTTTAGGGTCTATGTTATATATTCGAACATTCAAAATGTTGAATACCATATGATCAAGACCATATGGTGGATATTTGAATGTTTGAATATACCATAAAAAAAAAAGAAAGAAAGAAAGAAAAACATACTTCAACTGTGCAAGCAGGGGGCAAGCCCCCCAGCACCCCCCACACCCCCCTACTTAAATATACCAACTTCGAGACCGCACTTCAGTGCAGAAAAGGGAAATTCTCCCATTTTGCACCATACGGCGCAGTTAAAGTCAATCTGCGAACACTTGAAATGTCGATCATATGGTCTCGACCATATGTCGTTCAATATTTCAAGAGTTCGTTTAATTGACATAGACCCATGCTTTATTACAGTACAATTATTTCAAAGAGTTTACTGTGTGCAAAGTACAGTTATTTTGCAAAGTGCAGTCAGGATACAGTTATTTGAAAAGTTTCTTGTGCTGTGTACATTTTATTCACATAATTCAGTCATTTCAAAATGTTTCTTACACTGTATAGAGTTATTTCGCAAAGTACAGATATTTTAAGAAGGTTTTTGTGCTGTGTACAGTTTATTTGCAAAGTGCAGTCATTTCAAAGTGTTTCTTGCACTGATAAGGGGTGGTTTCACAAAGTACAGTGATTTCAAAGTGTTCTTGTGCTACAGAAACTTATTTTACAAAGTGCAATTATTTTGAAGAGTCTGTTGTGCTGTTGAACATAGTTACAAGTTTTGGCATAAATTTCTGGCATAATATGTGTGTATGTTCATACATAATTCCAAAAGTGTTTTTTACTGTATGTGTTGGCATGGCAGAGGTAATTTGCAGCTCCATTCTACTTGTGTTTGATCATAATATTGCAGAGAACTGGAGAGTATTTGAGCACAAATACAATATTTTCATACAAGCAGCTTTTTCTGTCAAAGATGCATGTACAAGGGCATTTATTCTGCTTAGTCTGGCAGGGTCAGAAGCCATTGAAAGAGAGCTTTCATTTGTGTATGCACCAACAGTATATGCAGGAGATGTGGAAAACCGCTATATTGTTGTACAAGTTGAGTCAAGGGAGAACCCTGAGTGCTTGAAATGTAAATTTAGAGAAATATTTAACCCCCCAGACAAATGTTACATTAGAGAGGCACTTATTTTTATGTAAGAGACCAAAAACCAAGAGAAACTTTTGCAGCTTATATTACTGACTTAAGAAACAAAGCTAAAACGTACAGGCTTGGTGATTTGAAAGATGAGTTGATAAAAGACAGGCTTGTGAGTGGTGTTAACAATGCTGCTGTGAGAAAGATTTTGCTTTGAGACAATGATTTAACATTGAGGAAAGCCATATAAATCTGTCAAGTACATGAGCTTACAGAAAGGCACACAAATATGCTTGCAAGTGATAAGAGAATGGTTTCAACAGCCTCTAGAGCAAGCATAGATAGCATGCAGCATGTGACTAATAGAAACAGGCCCAAGCACATGGTAGCTGCAGCCCCTGCAGGATTTCTAGGGAGAGCCCATACCTTTCCAGCAAGTTCTAAGACTAACTCAGTAAAAAGGACATGCTCAGTGCAGCAGAGGGGTGAGTCAGCAAAACCCAAGTCAAGTGTCATTGTTAGCTGTCATAATTGTGGTGCCAATGATGAATCCAAAAGAGAAGAGTGTTTAGCATTTGGTCAGCAATGCAACAAGTGTAAAAAATATAACCACTTTCAAAAGTTTTGTAAATCAAGCAAGCATCATTCATTTATTAAGAAAGGTCACTCAAAAAAGTAAGTTCATCATATAGAAAGCTACAACTCTACTTTCTATTTAGATGGTGTATCAGTGGTTGGTGAAAAGGTTAATGCAGTAGATTTGTTGGCAAAAAACGAACTGTTTTGTACTGTCCTGATCAATGGTAAACCTACAAAGCTCAAGGTAGAAACTGGTTCAAAGTGCAATGTTATGTCTGCAGAAACATTGGCTAGAGTAAGAGCTAGTGAACAACTTAATTTGGCCAATTGTGCAAAGCTTGTTGCTTATGGAGGTGAAGAGATTCAAACCAAAGGCTCAGTAGTGTTTTCATGCCATTCAGCTGGGAACAGTTACAGCTTGTAATTTTATGTAGTCAGACCTGTGCAGTCATTGTTAGGTCTCAGAGACAGTTTAAGAATAAAACTGCTTCCTTTTACCAAGGAAGTCCTTTATGTAAGAACATGTCCTAGTTCCAGTTTCACCGATGTTATTTTCTACTAAATAAGAAAGGAATGCTTTGAGTTTATAAAACAACAATTGTTCATGCAACAAAGCATACAAAGGTGGAGCTTTAGTGGTATTAGTTTGGAATACTGAGAGAAAATGCTGTAGTGTATAGAGCGCTGTGATTACACTCAGAAATTCGGATAATGACAAATCAGTTAAGCAGTAAAGTGGCACGAGACCCGACCTTATCAAATGTTAAGCTCCTTCTACTTAAGTTGTTAAGGGTGGGTCTAGCACTAGTCAGTCAAATCTGCTAGTACTGACCAATAAATGAAAATGGTGGTACTGCTGTCCAAAGGGATAACTTGTCCCTTCCTCTTCCAAACTTAGAAAGTAGCTAGAATAAAAGGATGCGTTTTCCAGAAACTCAAATGTATGTCACTATTCAGTGATTTCAGTCCTCTGTGATTTGTCAGCCACGGACTTTATGGGAAAATGACCAAAGAAATGTGGGAAAAAAAATGGACATTCTGCAAAAATCTGGACCACTGACATCCATGAAAGGTGAATGCAAATGTATGGAAAGTGTTACACTGCCTTTCTGACAGTGGCTCCTAAATGCTTTACAGCTTTAAAAAATGGCAAAACATTTAGCTTTTTTTTTTTTTTTTGCTTCCTGTAACTAGTAGTAAATGCAGCAGATAAAGCTTCCTACACTAAAAGGAATTATGATCGGGTCTTCAATCATAACTCTTAATTATGTGCTCTTGACATAACATAATAAACAGGTTACGATTGGGAAACTGATAATAATCCTCCATGTTACTGTTGAATAACGAAAATGATCATATCACAGTGACATTGAAATTACCAGAACCTTTAGGTTGACTGATACAAAAGAATGGCTTACTGAGGGTCTAATAAATGCTAATTAAGCTGCCTATTCAAAGTTCGTACAACTAAGAAAAGCAAAATATTTGGCTTGCCCAAAATTCATAAAAATTTTAATGATCTCCAACTGAAGACTATGGTGGTTTAAAGTGGAGAAAAACTGAGTCAGTGGTAATTTATGAAGGCGAAGTGTTGAAGAATGTAGTTAACAAAAGGAAGTCCTTTGTCAGAGATTCTTTTACTATCATTTAGAAAATAAAAGACAATGCTTTTGAAAAGAAATTGCTACAGACAATATATATCATAATATATTATTCTGTGATTCCTAATGATATAGAGCTTGGAATGGTAAACAGAGAATTAGCATCAGCAGGTATTTTTGCTGAAGGACAGGTTAGATTAACCTGTCAAATAAATAACCAAACAAACAAACAAATCTCAAAAAGACCATAACAGACTGTTAAAATCCTTCACTCAACTGTTGCACTTCCTTTCTGAATTCAGCCCTCTATCTGTGGGTCTCAAACATCTGGAAGACAAACAAGAAAAGCACTTGCCTGCACCTGAATTAAACAGAGGCTAACAAATATGTTCAGAAAACCTTCTGTGGCAAAGCAATGCTTTAAACATTGTATGGTGACTTGAACTGAATTAAGGCCTGAGATAATTAGCTTTTGCTGGACTTTGTAAGAAATACATAAGTGTAAATATGTTAAGACAAAAAACAGTTTAAACAGTTAAACTACATAGGTGTGCCCACTGGACTGTTGCCATTAACCCCCCCCCCACACACACACTCTTAGTACCATGTTTCTCAGCCTCAGTTAGCCAAGTTAAACGCACAGCCCTTGTAGTAACCCCTGTCTCTAGAACTCCGGAGGGTTTTCAATTTGGCAAAACTCCACTCTCAAAGTCTACAAAACTGGCAGAAGTTTATTCTTAAATTAGTCTACAACTGGGCAAAACTCTGTCTCAAAGAAAAAGCTTTACTTTCATGCAAAACTAACACTCTTGTACTGATATGGAGTGGCCTACATTCAGCTGACTGTTTTTTGCTGATGCACACGCCTTGGCCCATGGGTTCAACCCACTCTGTTTGAGCTCGCTAACACTCGCGCTCACTCCGCTCCCCTACCCTACTCCCATTCTCACCCACACCCACATCAATTAGATTTATAAACATAAGCCACTCCTACTTTCCCAGAACAATTCAGAACCACCATCATTACTCCACTCATCCTCTACATCACACATTCTGTCAACCCACACCTCCAATAGGTCTACCACTCCCATACACACACTCACTCATCAAACCACACCTCCCTCTATATGTTGTTTCCAACTATACTCCCTGGTATACAATCTCCCATACATACCCCACACACTCAATACCTCCACAGTTAACTACACTATTCTTTATTATTGCACAAACCATATATCCCACAACACATAAAAGTAAAATCCCAACTAAATAATAGTACATCACATCATCTGGTCAGAACCAAACAGTATGCTACTCCAACTCTCCACCACCCTAGTAATCCTCACTCTACTTGCACACACCACCTCTTATCACACATATTCAAACCACTCAACCCAATACCACACCACCACCTCCAACACCTCTAACAGATTCAAACACCTGAACATCCTTCCCCATCCATCCATCTTGAATACTACCACACAACTTTATATCCCCATCCTTAAGTCTGCTGGATATTAAACCTCCAAGCCCACACTAAAATATAACAAATATGAGACCACTTTAATACATCTAATTAGCTACTTAACATCAAAACTATCCCTCAGCGGTGACATCCATACCAACCCCGGTCCTACACCCCTCAACCCTATCCCCCTAACCCACTGTAATAACTTTATACTAAGCAAAAGAAAACCTACAGACCATTACTATTAAACATCAATACAAGAGGCATTCTAAGTAAAGTACATGGCCTTCACACAACCCTGGCTCTGTATAATCCTGATATTGTACTATTAACAGAAACATGGCTGAAACCCAAAAATACAAATACTGACATCCTACCACCTGGTTGCAGTATACTATGGACAGGCAGACAAGGTAGAAAAGGAGGTGGAGTGGCATTACTGTTCAGAAATGAACTTAATCTAGAAACTCTAGAAGTATCCGCCCCCACCTTTGACAATGCTGAAATCATTCTGACCAGACTGAAAATAAATGACAGAAAGGTTATTAATATTATCGGATGCTATATCCGACCAGGAAATAATCTCTACTGTAGAAAATCTTCTAAACTGGTCCAACAATTCCCTCTCACATAAAACATTCATCATGGGAGACTAACACAGACTGGTTAACTTGTTCCTCAAATAATCCCACCAACCACATAAACCTATATGGTTTCACTCAAACTATCCACTTTCCAACCAGAATTGACAAATCCTTCAAGTGAGAATCAACACTAGACTGGATTCTCACAAACAGACCCCACCCTTACCAAAGCAGGTTGCTTACCAGATACATTAAGCGACGACCAGCCAGCCTTTATGATTAAACAGTGCTCCATTCAATCCAAACCTAAAACCTTTCGTCTGATAAGAAGCAAAAACAATTTTAACCCTAACCAATTAATCTCAGCCCTAAAAACATGTAACTGGGCCCCACTCAAAAACCTACATCTTAATGATGCTGTTAATTATTTCAGTAATGTTTTCCTTAACATCCTAAACTCATTTGCTATTTGCCCCAGCAAGAATAATTACAGTTAAAGCTAACTATGCACCCTGGCTTATTAAAGAGACCAGGTCCCTAACTCAGAGATAAAAAGTGGAATGGCTGGCACAAATCAGGCTCCCAAGCCCTAAAAACAGCTAATCTGGAACTCAGAAATTAAGTAAAAAAGTAGTTAAACTAGACAAAATAAGATACTACCATGACATACAGCAAATACACTTAAGTAACCCTCAAAAATTCTGGTCTGCCATCAACAATATTCTATTATCTGGCAAATATAGCACTCCTATGCATCTAGAACACTTACCCAAACTGAGATGCAGGAACTTTTGGCAATTGTGTTTGCATGTTTGAAGTTTCATAATTATATTTATGGCTAAGCTATTCTGATTGAAACTGATGGGGATCTAGTCACTATTTTAAAGAAGCCTATGCATACAGCTCCAGCAAAACTACAAAGAACGATACTCAGATTACAAAAGTACAACTTCAAAATGGTCTGTACAAAAGTCACACTTCTTTATCTGGCTGATAACATATCCAGATCACCCAGAAATATCACAGAAAAGCTTAATGCTGAGAATTTTTACTTCAATGTCATAGAAATGCATAATTTTTCTACCACAAGACTTGATGAGCTAAGAGATCATACAAAGACTGATCCAATTTTGCAAAAGCTCAACCACTTCATCGATAGTGGATGGCCATCAAAGCAATCTTGTGTACCAACAGAAGTGCAACCTTACTTTCCTTACAGAGATGAGATGGTGATGGAAGATGGCACCATTTTCAAAGGTCCCAAATTTGTCATTCTACCCAGGTTCCGAATCTACCAAAGGAAGGGTGAGAGAACTAGTATTTTGGCCTTCTCTGTCAAAAAATATTGATAAAGTACTTTCATCTTGTTCAGTCTGCAATAGTACCAAACCGCATTTGCAAAAAGAGCCACTTCAGCTATGCCAGATTCCTGAACTACCTCAGTCAACAGTAGCCACTAACATATTTGAATGGAACAGTCAAACATTACTTAGTGTTGGTAGATCCAACAAACAAAGCCTCCACTCGGATGGCAGGTGCAAAGGCTCAAAAAGGCAATCACATAGTCAAAACAACAGCCAGCACACAAATAGGGGAAAAATTACTTTTAATAAGTCCCCACAGTTACAGACTGGTTTTGGCCAAAGGCCTTTATCAGTGTATCATACATTTTAGCGAAGCTTAGCAATGCGCAAGCAGAAGTGGCTGTTAACCACGTTTAAGTGGGGCTTAGCATTGCACAGCTCTTCTAAATGTAACAGTTATGTTTTTAAATTAATCAAAAATTTAGATTACATTAAACAAATGGTACGTCTGCTAGGGACTTGAAACTAGGACCTGGGAAGCTTTAGGCCATCACTCTACCCATTTAGCTACTTGGATAGTATACAAACTAGTGTACCTTCATATATGCTACTAAGCGACAGCAGCGTGCTGCACAAACAGGCTTAAGTGGGCTTAAACAAAAGCAGAAATAAATAATTAATTACATCTGGTTTCTATTTTTAGATGTCTGGCAGGTGTCTGCTGTCTATGTGAAGCTCAGCTTGGTTTTGCTGCACTTCCCGCCACGCTGCCCAAACAGACATTAAAAAGAAAAGACATCTTAATTAATTACGCCTGGTTTCTATTTTTTTAGATGTCTGGCAGGTGTCAGCTGTCTATGTGTAAGCGTTACTTGGCATTGCTGCACTCCGCACTGCACAAAGGAACATTACATTAAAAAAAAAAATAAGTAAATAATAATTCAACAACAATTAGACATTTAAAACACAAACTATTAATTCACAACACACTATAAGGAGCTGTTACTGTGCTCTTACTCGGCAGCACACCATGATTAATATGCATGGCACACTACCGAGGGGAACCATGGTTGTGTACATGGGTACATTCTGTGTAGGCTCTACATGGAATTTACATGGATTTTTATTGAATCCTGGGGTTTGACTATATAGTTGTTGAGTGCAACTGTCTATTGGTCATTCAAATTATTATGAATCAGTCCATAAAAGTCTGTTCCTCACCTTAGCCAGAGGAACAGTTGTATATAAAACATGGTTGGTGTCAATGAATACAATAACCGAATCATACAGCAGAATCCTTACTCAACCAGCAGAAGGAATGGATTCACATCCAATGTGAGTGAGTCTAATAAGTGTTCAAAACTTTAAAATGTCATTGGTCTTATAGATTGTTAAAAAACAATCCAAAGAAAGCTATGCATTACAACAACCAATAGAAATCGCAGCAATTAATATTTGCAAAGGTCAAAACTAAACATGAAATGCATATACTAAACAAGAACCAAGAAATGTTTAAAACAAAATATAAAATATACAAATCCTTTTCACTTCTAATAAATTGCTAAGAAGCAATCATGCTCTTGATTCATTAAAGAAGGATGTAACTTCATCCGTATTATTCTTAATGTCTAAAAGAGCGAAGGAACCACAATCACAGAAACATTCATTTTAAAAGATAAAAAAATAAACAGAGCTGATCAAAGACATACATTGCTCTAAAGTAACTAATTACATACAAAGCCAACATTCGATGTAGATAGCAGAATGAACAAGACCATTTCTATCAACAGGAATACTGATTAAAAGACCAATCCAAAGTGTCTATTGCTCCCAAAGCCAATAAAACCCATTGCCAACACAAAGTGTCATTGATATAGTGCATACTCATTAAGTGGCTAAATGTTAACCAGTCAAGAACATTTCCTGCTCTTATGCCACAAGTGGAATATAACAATTTTTTATTTTATTTATTTATTCACATTTGTTAACCAGGTTAGTCCAGCTGGGCTTGTGGCCCATTTTCAGTGGGGACCCGAGGAGAAAAGCTCCAAGAAAAAGTACAGTTTACAGAAAAAGTAAGTAACATTTTTGCAAATAGTAAAATACATATACCTAAGGAGGTATTGCTTAAAATGCATTATGCCGGGAAAATATACTTGTCAAAAATTATACAGAGTAACATTGTATCAGGAAAATATACTTGTCAAAAATTATACAGAGTAACAAAAGTATATATTTTATTTTATTTTTATTTTTATTTTACATTTGTTGACCGGGCTAGTCTAGCTGGAGAAATTTCCATTTTCAGTAGCGACCCGGGGAGAAAAGCTCCACAGAGTGAGATACATACAGAAAAACTAACAAAACAAAATAGACTAATGATAATAATAACAGTAATAATAATAATATTAGAGTTAGTAATAGGGTTTGCAATAAAAAACAAAAACTAGTAAACCCTTCAATGTAAAGTACTACTACAGGAGTTAATTCCTATGACACACAATACTATCTACATGACATTGTACAAATTGAGAAAGAGAAGGCAGAAAAAAGAAAAGCTTAATAGATTGTAAATAAAGGAAAGTATGTAAAAAAAGTAGAGTGAAAAGAGAGTAAGGGAAAAGTTAGGGATTAATGTAGAAAATAGCAAACAATACAGATAACAGGTAGAGAAGTAGTGGGAGAGAAGAGAAGACAAATAGTGAGAAGTGTATCAAGGAGTAAGAGAGATAGTTTTATATAGTTAGTTATAGTGAAAGGCTAATCAGGTTTACTACAAGAACAAAGCCAGTGATTTTGGAAATGCAGTTTAATACTTTGTTTGAAGAGAGGCAATGAAGTAATCTTTGTTATGTTAGAAGGTAACAAATTCCATTTTGTCCCTACAGCATTGGTAAATAGAGAGTCACCAGCATAATTATTTGATTTTATAGAACTTATTAGAAGTTTCCTGGAGGAGCGGAGAGAGTTGAGATTTTTATAGGGGATTATGAGTTGTGAGAGTATTGGGGTATTATTAGGTTGGTACCAGATTTTATGGGCAATGCAGAGTTGATGGATTATTAGATAGTTCTGAAACTCAGGCCAGCCTAAAAGTTTTAAGTTTAGGCAATGATGTGTTTTATATGGGTTACCGGTAGCAAAGCGGGCAATGTTATTATAGCAGGTTGCCAGTTTGTGAAGGCTATATACATATTTACAACAAGTTTTAAAATTCAACAGTTGTGATTAGAGAGATAGGACTAGTAACCAGTCTCTCAGGGGGAAAGAGCTATGCATGGGGGGGGGGCAGATGAGGTAAGGGGAGTTAAGTTGATTTGGAGCTCAGAAGATGAAATTTGAGGTTCTCTTTGAAGTGGGAAGTGTGTAAAGTACAACATATGTCTCTAGGAAGTTTGTTCTATACTTGTGCTACTAAGTACTTATATAGAGGTTTTCCCACTGATTTTTTGGGATAATATATGTGTAGTAGTTCTTGGCTTGATGTACAGAGGGTACGAGGTAGAGAATAGATAGGAAGGGAGAGCAGGGCAAACTGAAGGTTTATAGAGAATGGTATGTAACATTTGAAGTTGTGATAACAGTAAATGGGGGAATTCAAGCTGGTGTAGAGAGTTTAGGACTAGGCAGTGATGAGTATTGTAGGGAGAGTTAGTGATAAATCTTGCTATCTTATGATAGGTTTGTTGGAGTTTGTTTAAGGTTGTAGTTTGAATACAGGTGAGCACATGGGCTGCGTAAAGTAGGGAGGGGAGGAGAAGAGCTTGAGCAAGGGTGAGTCTGGGATTGGTAGTTAAGAATTTTCTATTGCAGTATAGTAAACCAAGCTTTTGGTTTGTCTTTTTTATGCATTGTAAGATGTGCAAGTTGAATTTGAGTTCATCGTCAGTAATGACCCCTAGGAGTTTGGTGTGGGATTCTATTTGAATATTAGTGTTATTTGAGGAAGTAATGGCAAAGGAGGATTTGTGGTGAGCTAGTGACTGAGGGAGAAATAGTAAGAGTTTGTTTTTATTGGGTTGAGGATGAGTAGGTTGGTTGATAACCAGTGTTCTGTAGATAGGAAGACGTGTTGAGTGAGGTCATGGAGTTCAGAGATGTTGTTGGAGATAAAGATCAGTGTTGAATCGTCTGCATATTGGATGAGGGAAGATGTTTTGCAAGCTGTATAAAGATCATTGGTGAAGACATTAAATAGCAGGGGCCCTAGGATGGAGCCTTGAGGGACCCCTGATGGGACAGGTAAGAAGGGAGAGGAAGAAGAGAGCCATTAGACTGATCATTGTCTACAGGATAAGTAACCTTATCTGCCTGAACCAGGCAGGGGTGGAGGAGTACATATTGAGATTTGCATGTTTAGATAGTAGGAGAGGATGGGAGACTGTATCGAAAGCTTTGGATAAATCCAGGAAGAGACAAGATATCAGTTTGTTATTATCAAGGGCTTCAGCAATGGTATGTATAAAGTATAAGAGGGCAGTAGTTGTGCTGTGGTTAGGTTGGAAACCGTGCTGGGTGGGAGTGAGAAGGTTGTTTTTAAGGAGGCAGTTGAGTAGTTGTGAATGTATGCATTTTTCGAGAATTTTGAGATAGGATAGCTATGGGTCTGTATTTGGATGGGTCAGTAGAATTACCACCTTTATGCAGTAGAATAGTATAAAAGGTTTTCCATAGTGAATGGACAGTTGATTATTGTATAGATCTATTTATTAATATGGATACATGGTAGGCAATGGAATCAGCTGCAAGATTTGGGAAGGAAGGAGGTAGGTTATCAGTGGATGGAGAGCAGGATTTGAGCTTTTGGAGAAGTAATCAGATTTAGGAAGTGGAAACAGGGTGAAATAAGAAAGGGTGGTTTGTTGGCTGGGTTGGGAGGGGTCGGTAGTTGAGTAGTATTACAGTTAGGAGGCATGAGTGTTTGGATAGTATCAATAAAATGTTTATCGAGTAGAGTAGCTGTTTCAAGTGGAGATGAGTTAGGGTAAAGGGAGGGGTTGGCAGGGGAGCTGGGAGAAAGGATTTTGTTAATAGTTGACCAGAACGTTTGAGAGTTGACTTTGTTATTAAGTTGGGCAGAATTATAGAAGGACTTTTTGTCATTGTTGGTATGCTTTTTAATGAGAATTCTCAGACATCTATAGTTATGAAGTAGGAGTAGGTCTTTAGTTTTTATCCAGGCTTTCCATGCTTTGTCTCTTTCTAGCATAAGGAACTTAGTTTCTTTGGAAAGCCAGAGAGCATTATTGGAATTTAGTCTGATCGTTCTAGAGGGGGCAAGTGAGTTCAAGGTATCTAGGAAAATACTATTAAATCTATTTATGGCATCCTTGAGAGGGATTTGCTTAAGGATGGACCAGTCAATGGAAGATAAAATAGAATTGAATTGGGCTACATTGAAGTTGGCGAGTTTGCAACAGTCTCTAGAGAGGTGGATTTGGGAAGTTGAGAGGGGTATCGAAGGATAGAGAGGGGGAGGTGGTTGCTAAGTTGGTCTGGATGTGTTGTAGGGTTGTGGCATAGTTGAGGGGGGTTGGTGAGTATCCAGTCAATTATTGAGCTAGAGGTTGGGTTTTTATGGTGGCAAGTGGGAGAAGATATCACCTAGTGAAAACCATGCAAATTATTACTATGTTGGGGAGAGTCGGTTTTGAGTTTGCACCAGTCTAAGTTGACATCTCCTAAGATGAGGGTTTCATATGGTATGTTGAGGGAAAACCAGAATAGAATCATCTCTAAGATGGTTAAGTTGTTCCCAGGAGGGATATAGATGGAGGCAACAGCAAGCTTTTTGTGGGGACTAAGGTGACAGTTTAGTTACTATGAGTTCACCAGGGTGAAAGCCAGGGAGGGGTGTGGGTAATGGGGAGAGATTCAGTCAATTAAAACAGTATACATAAGCATCTGGGAAACATGAGCAGGAATTATACTGGTACAGTATACAGTCATGTTTTTGGTTCCACTTGGATCCTCTTGAAATAAAATGTAAGAAAAATAATGTTGTTTAAACCAGGTAATAGTCATTATTATGGTGCCCTAGAAAAGGTATTATCATCTTTAATCTACATGCTCCACCAACATCCTAACAAAGAAATTTATCTTCATTATCAGAACTAAAACAATAAGGATACTACTATACTTGGGTCTACTACATGTGCTTGAGACATATTTATTCACAACATACATCCGTGCTGCCAGTTGTTTCAGCAAGTGCTTTAATTCCCATTAACCAATCTTCTATAATGTTAACTATCCCTACCAGAATCCTCATCTTAACTAAAAAAAGCCCCCAAAACTCCCACCTAGTGTCTAACCCTAAAATACCTGTCCCCCTTAACCCTGAAGTCCTGATCACTCCTTAAACCAACATTTATCTTCCTGTCACATTCCTGATCACTCCTTAAACCTAAATTCCCTTACACCTCCTGTTACTATATCTCTATAAGCCTAAAATTCCCACCACCCCTCCACAACCCTAAAGTTCTTATCATTTCCTAAAATTCCCTTTCCCCTACCTAAGCCTAAAATATCCTTCCCCTCCTATCCACAATCTCTCACTAAACCTAATATATCAGAAGAACACAAATCTAGTGCTGTGCCAAAGTCCACCTAAGCAACAAACAAGTAGTCCAAGGAACAAAAGCAAGGTGGAACACTGCTGTACTTTAAAGCTTTATTAATTAAAAACACGATACACAAGATGAGCGCTTTCGGGATATACCCTTCATCAGATGTGATTCAAACATTAACCAAACATTTTATAAAAGACAGCTACCAATCACATTCAATAAAAAACCCGCCTATTTTGTAAGACAGGTTTGATAGATATCACTTCATTTAAGCCAGGCTTCCTATTGGCCATTAAATCAACAATCCATCTGGTTTCTACCAATTCAGTTTGTAGCTTTATGTCACCCCCCTACTGTTGAGTCTGACATTAACAATAGCCCGGAATTTAAAAGTGTGTGTTGGGAATTCTTTTACATGCCTACATAATGCATTTCTTTCATCACCATTTCTAATACTTGAAAGGTGCTGCAGAATCCTCACCTTAAACATGTTATTTGTCTTCCCAACATAAAAACATGGGCATTGACAGCATTCAGCTAAATAAACTATGTATGTAGTACGGCAGGTGGCCTTTCCCTTGAAAAAGAATATTTTATTTGTAATTGGATGCCTAAACTGTGTATCTTTATTAATATTAGGGCAGGCTTTACAAAGTCCACAAGGTATTGTCCCTGTGGTAAATAAAACCTGATGAATGATGTTATAAATAGAGCGTTCCTTACATAACAAATCTTTTAAATTTTTATTCCTTCTATATTTAAAACTGGGGTAGGGTCCCACAATATCCATCAAACTATTGTCACTTGTAAGGATGTTCCAGTTCTTACGCACTATATTGCACACATCCTTGATGTTACTGCTATAAGTAAGCATCAATTGCGGCCCCATATGTGGGTTACTCTTATATGTATGATTTTCCTCATTTTTAGATCGCTGTATCCATGGTTTGTATACATTGGATCTTAAGTCTTTACTTTTATCTATAACCTTGCCCACCATATCAGATTTATAACCCCTACTTTTAAAAGAAACTTTAAGGTTGGCAACCTCTTCTTCAAAGATGGAATCTTCCAGGCAAAGCCTGGAGGCCCTGCTAACCTGCCCTTGTACAACATTGGGGTATGTGTGTCTGGGGTGCATACTATCAAAAGATAAAAGGGTATTCCTCCAGCACTCTTTCCTAAAAAGTTTAGAGTTAAAACCTGATCCATCTTGTCCCACACGTACATCTAAAAAATCTATGGAATCATATGAATACTTGACCGTAAACCTAAAGAATGTAGTTGTCGAATGTAAAAATTCCACAAATTCTCCTAACTTTTGGTCCGATCCATCCCATAAAAGAAAGACATCATCTACAAAATGTAGATATAACTTTATATAGTCTTTCCAAATATCATTATTTAAAACATAGGTATACTCCCAATGTGAGAGTACCAAATTAGCGTAAGTATTGGCGCAGGGGGTACCCATGGCTACCCCCTGCGCCTGCCTGTAAATTGAGTTTGCCCCCATAAAAACATTATTTTCTAAGACTAAAGTTAACATGGTCTTAACCAAAGAAATTTTCTCTTTATTTACTCCAAGTCTTACCAAGAGTTCACATATAGTGTTAATACCATAGTTATTGTTGATCACCTATGTTTTAAATAATGATATTTGGAAAGACTATATAAAGTTATATCTACATTTTGTAGATGATGTCTTTCTTTTATGGGATGGATCGGACCAAAAGTTAGGAGAATTTGTGGAATTTTTACATTCAACAACTACATTCTTTAGGTTTACGGTCAAGTATTCATATGATTCCATAGATTTTTTAGATGTACATGTGGGACAAGATGGATCAGGTTTTAACTCTAAACATTTTAGGAAAGAGTGCTGGAGGAATACCCTTTTATCTTTTGATAGTATGCACCCCAGACACACATACCCCAATGTTGTACAAGGGCAGGTTAGCAGGGCCTCCAGGCTTTGCCTGGAAGATTCCATCTTTGAAGAAGAGGTTGCCAACCTTAAAGTTTCTTTTAAAAGTAGGGGTTATAAATCTGATATGGTGGACAAGGTTATAGATAAAAGTAAAGACTTAAGATCCAATGTATACAAACCATGGATACAGCGATCTAAAAATGAGGAAAATCATACATATAAGAGTAACCCACATATGGGGCCGCAATTGATGCTTACTTATAGCAGTAACATGAAGGATGTGTGCAATATAGTGCGTAAGAACTGGAACATCCTTACAAGTGACAATAGTTTGATGGATATTGTGGGACCCTACCCCAGTTTTAAATATAGAAGGAATAAAAATTTAAAAGATTTATTATGTAAGGAACGCTCTATTTATAACATCAATCATCAGGTTTTATTTACCACATGGACAATACCTTGTGGACTTTGTAAAGCCTGCCCTAATATTAATAAAGATACACAGTTTAGGCATCCAATTACAAATAAAATATTCTTTTTCAAGGGAAAGGCCACCTGCCGTACTACAGACATAGTTTATTTAGCTGAATGCTGTCAATGCCCATGTTTTTATGTTGGGAAGACAAATAACATGTTTAAGGTGAGGATTCTGCAGCACCTTTCAAGTATTAGAAATGGTGATGAAAGAAATGCATTATGTAGGCATGTAAAAGAATTCCCAACACACACTTTTAAATTCCGGGCTATTGTTAATGTCAGACTCAACAGTAGGGGGGGGGGTGACAGAAAGCTACAAACTGAATTGGTAGAAACCAGATGGATTGTTGATTTAATGGCCAATAGGAAGCCTGGCTTAAATGAAGTGATATCTATCAAACCTGTCTTACAAAATAGGCGGGTTTTTTATTGAATGTGATTGGTAGCTGTCTTTTATAAAATGTTTGGTTAATGTTTGAATCACATCTGATGAAGGGTATATCCCGAAAGCGCTCATCTTGTGTATCGTGTTTTTAGTTAATAAAGCTTTAAAGTACAGCAGTGTTCCACCTTGCTTTTGTTCCTTAAACCTAATATATGCATTCTCCAACCCTAAAATCCTATCATTCCTTAAACCCCAAATCCCTGCCCACCTTCCCTAAAGTGTCTATTGCTCCCTAAACCTAAAATCCCTGTCCCTCTCCATAAACTTACAATCCCCTCTCCCTACACCTAAAATCATTATCCCAGCTCTCCTTCCCCACTTATCTGGTCCACAGCAAGGACTTGCTTGCATCCATTTCTGAGAAAGCTAGCAGATGATGCAGCAGCTGCATTGCTGAACTCGTATTTGTGTTTCAGCATGAGCAGATGGTCAAATGGGTTTACAGCCATTTGAATCCCTGGCTGCATGTTTCTGATATTCAAGCAGTTGGGGCATAATCAGCTGTAGAACACCCCCTACACCAGCCTTGGACAGTGAACCACTTCATATGCTAAGAACAAAATGAAGGAAAATTGTGCATCACGTGATGCCCCTGCACTGGCCCAGTAATCAAGAAGCCTCAAGCCTCACCACTGGCAACAGCGAGAGATGTACACACTGTGAGTATGACAAATACACACACAGTAAAGTAAAATTTCCTTTAAGAGCACACAGAGATCACAGTCAATCTGGGGCTGGTTTTTCACTCTTTCTTCAGATCCCCAATAAGACTCCCCACTGGCACAGCTATAGAGTTGAGTCTTTAGGTAGGGTTCTAAGCCAAGTCCTCCCAGCACTCTCTCTATCCAACCAGTGCTTTGTGTCCCTGCCCAAGTAGCTGACACACACACACACACACACACACACACACACACACACACACACACACACACACACACACACTTTGAGATTTGACTTATACACAGACACACAACTGGGAAAGGCTGGCACAGGTTTACTAGCTATGCCCCCCTTATGCCCAGACTCTAAGGTAGTTATCACTGCCACCAACCAACTCTTTATCAGCTACTCTAAGGCTCTTACCAAGGGTGGCCAA